>NW_016157118.1:539264-540878 GCF_001687245.7 Rhagoletis zephyria | reverse complement strand
AAAAAAAACTTTTTAATATACAACGCTTTTATAAATGGACTAAAAAGTAGAAAATAATATTTCTCAGTCCCATAGAATTTGTTTTGATAACTTTTGATTTTGAAATTTTAGCAAAAGTCATTATAAACAATCTATGAAATTGAAAATGAAAAGCGTGGGGCGCATGTAATACACTTGAATTGATATGAAAAGTAATATATGTATGTATGTATGTGGGTATATGAATAACGACCGCTTAAAATCGATTTCACAGTTCTACTTTCGCTGTAGAAATTTTAGGTCTACGTTATGTAGTTTGACTATTGTCAATTAAATCGAATGCTTTGTATTGCATGCGCTCCACGTTTTTCATTTTCAGATACCAGTTTTTGCGAAATACATATCTCCTTTATGTAGGAAGCTAAACACATTAAATTGCGTTACCGGTTTACATACCGATCGCACAGCAGTGAAAATCACCTAGATTGGTGCTATATACGGTGTATCTTCCATACCAGCCAAAAAGAATCGAGATAGTATGGACAAATGTATACGTAAATGATCAGAATGAAAAGAGAAGTCGATTAAGCCATGTCTGTCTATGGACAAATGTATACGTAAATGATCAGAATGAAAAGAGAAGTCAATTAAGCCATGTCTGTCTATCCGTCCGTCCGTCTATCTGTACGTGTACACGATAACTCGAGCAAAAATTGAGATATCTCAACGAAATTTGGTATGTAGGTTGCCCTTTATCCAAGGTAGATTGGTATCGAAAATGGGCGAAATCGGACTGTAATCACGCCCACTTCCCATATAATGGTATTTTCGAAAACTGCGATATTTCAGTAAATATTAGATGCAAATTGTTGACAATTAGTATATGAAGTAGAATTGTGGTAAAAAATAATATTATTATGAAATTTTTGGAAAATGGGCGTGACCCCGCCCACCTATGATGAAATGCCGTCTCCCAGTACCCGCTTCAACAATCCTTACCAAACTCAGTACAAGGTTTTGTTGAAAATCTTTGAAATCGGGCAATAACCACGCCCACCTGCCATATAACGGTAATTAACAGAAACACGAAAACTGCGATAAATCAGTAACTACTGGAGCTAGTTCACTTAAAATCGACGATTACAATAACCACTTGTCAAAAAATTAAAATACTATAATTTTTGGATAATGGGCGTGGCGTCGCCCACTTATGACCACAAATGTGTAAATGGGTGCGCTTAATAACCTTGGTACGGAAAAGCAATTTGTTGAAAAGTATTTAAATCGGAATAAAATTACACACGCTTCCCGTATAACGGTAAATTTCAGAAATACGAAAACTCCGATATTTCAATAACTGAGGACGCTAATTTACTCCAAGTTAATAAATAGTTACAATAATCTCCTAACAATAAATAACTACTATAAACTTTTAGGAATTGGGCGTAGCACCGCCCATTTTATAACTACAAAGGTGTACCTCGGTAACCACTTAATCGATTTGTACCTAACTAGGTTCAATTATATCATTAAGTCTAACTCTGCATATTATCGAAAACGTTTGAAATCGATTAAACACCTCTACTTATCATGCAAAGGTAGTTCAGAGAAAGTTGAAACGACGATATTTGATAC
>NW_016157118.1:531441-536785 GCF_001687245.7 Rhagoletis zephyria | reverse complement strand
AATTGAACAATTAAGGCTCCGGTGAATTATGAACATTAAATTCCAATTTTTAACCACTGTGTGCTGGCTTCGTCGTGCATTATGAATTATGGTAAACGCATTTTAGTGGCAAAGGGTGGCGAAGTCCTTTAAAAGGATTTGGCTTCATTTTTCGCTACAACAAGGGAACTTGTACAATTAAATAATATAATTAACTGGCAAAATTTTGATTTAAATTACGATATGGGTAAAGTACTTTTATCATACAAGTTGTATGTACGTATTCCCAAATCATTTTGAAAAAATGTCCTTTTTTATTTTGGTTACTATGGTCACCGTAAAGATAGGTGAACCACCATTTTCGACCAATATAACGTTTTTGTCGACCTTTGTTATTTTGGTTAATATGGTCACCGTAATGATAGGTGAACCACCATTTTCGACCAAAATAACGTTTTTGTCGACAAATGTAACAACTCGTGAGATTTTATAATATATGCACATATGTACATATATGTATATAACGACGGCTGAGTGGAAGACCGACCTAGATATTTTGGAAGCCAGTTCGAAAAAGCCCTCTCAGATTTTTTTTCAAAAAACGTTGAACACCATCCTATTTCAGAATTGGATCAAAAAAGGCCGTATCCCAGAATTTGGTTAAAGAACGCCCCATCTCAAATGAAAATATGTTGATATAGGGCGTTTTTGAACCGAATTCTGAAATAGGGCATTCTTGAAAGTTTTCTCAGAAAGGGCGTTTTCGAACTGGCTGCCGAGATAGGTCGATCTTCCCCTCAACCGTCGATATGTATTTATGTATGTGTATAAAAAAATTATATTTGTGACAGAGCTCTGAAACGAGCATGATTCTAACAGAACACTTCATTTTTATCAAAGAAGGCATATGACATTTTATTTATTGATATTTTGACTATAGCTTTTTTCGTCATTAGAAAGTTACAAATTGGTATGGAAATTTTTTGAATGTTCCTGAGTTTAGACATTTTATTGTTATGATTTTTGTTGTAGTATTAACTATATTTTTATATAAAATTAGCGAAATTAAACTAAAATAAAAAAATTTGCATATATTGCGCAAAATTCTGTGCCAATACTTTTGTTCGTTACTGTATGTACATTAGAGTGGTCCAAAATAAGTAAAGTCGGAATTTTAATGCTCTCACCCCCTAGGATTATTCTATATCGAAAAAAATAGACTCACATTTTTTATTTTGAAAACAAAAAATATTTAGAGGTCGCTCAAAGCGCTCAAAGTTTTCCATGTATTTTATGAAAAAACAACTTTTCGTGGAAATGGTATGGAATTCTTGAAAATCAATATTTTTCAATCACCCTAATGTAATTACATAAATATGTATTCAGTCCCGTGATTTATTGGCTTAGCTTTCAAACTTGAATTTTTATTTGCTGCCAAATCTTGTAAAACCGGATCACCCAAAGGGTGTAGTATAAATAATTAATATAAATAACTAGCAAATACAATTAGCACAAATAAAATTTTTTCCGCTCATGGCCCATTGTGCACCGATGTGCAAGACTCAACAAATGCCGGGTTGTTTAAACCCACAACTGGACAAGGTGAACGCAGTCGGACGTACACACATAGCGAACAACTTAAATAAAATAAAACGCATATGCCTCAATATCAGTACGATACGAATATGTATGTGTATATGTGTATGGGACTCTTGAACAGGGAAGCCAACTCGTGGAGAATTCCCGATTTGCGGGGGATTTCAGTTTGCGAGGGGAATCGGGGAATGCACATTTTTTTGTGGGGAATTCCAGTTCGATCAATTCTAGTACAACAAAGTTTCAAACGGCTAAAAATTACCGTTGATTTTTTAGAAATTTCTTTGTCGCATTTGCTTTCATATAACGAATAACCACAAGTTATTTTTAAAAGGAAGAAAACCGCAACAGCTTCGGCAAAAAAAATCTAAAAAGAAAATTTTGACCCACTTGAAACTTGCACTAGAATTGAGTGAGTTTCTAAACTGCATACTCAAAACCTTGCTACAAAATCTATTTAAGAGGTCGACCTTTTTACGAATGTTGATTTATTATAAATATTGTAAAAAGTATGAAACTTGGATTTATACACTTTTCGTTAAAGAGTGAACTATATATTTATAAAAAATTACTAAAATTATATAACCAAAAAAAAACTAGTTGTGAAAACTTGGCAAAATTTGGTGCGACTAAAATTTTGCCGACCACTCTATGAAAATATGTAAATATTATATCGCACACCGAGTCACAACTCAAAATAATACGTTTGCCAGAAAATGCGAAAAACTATTTCTAAGCGCATGATAATCATATGGGCAAGAGCGACTTTACCTTAGGTTTTTTTTAACAAATTATAACAAAAATTTGCTCCAGCTTTTTCTGAAAGGTAAATAAAAGCTCTGTGTACATATTTAGCGCATAATTTCAAAAGTGCTAAACTTTGAGTTGTGACTCTTTTGAAGACGGTGTGCGATATAAACCTTTTTTATACTTTATTTGTTAACTAACTTTATACAAGTTTGGTTTGGCTTATGAATACACTTAAATCCATCTAGCCGTTTTTAGTGAAGAGAGGTTTCGCATAGTGCAGGTTTATAATTTCATCAAATTTCAAATCACCACTAAAGGTGGAGGTCCTTTTCAAAAGTTATTTCAAACTAAAATCTTCTTAAATCCCTTTCGCCTAACATTGTGATATACGTGTGTTTCAATAGCAGATGAACTAATTTGAATTTGATTGTTCAAACACGTTGCAACCCTCCTAAATGAAGGTCAGAAATAAAGAGTTTTCAAACCCATTTCGTTTGATACGAAACTTAATGAATAATTTGAAAGTAACTTTTTAAACACGTGGCAGCCCTTCTCAAACGTTCCAATTGTTCAGACTAAATATTTCTTAACACTCTTTCGTTTGACTCCCGTATTCACATAATTCACATAAGTTTTGCGTTAGTTGATTAAATTAAACCTTTCAAACAAATGGTAGCCCTCTCGAAAAGTATATTCAAGCTAAACTCTTGTTAAGGCTTCTTTGTCTAATATTGCGACACATATTTTATTTAAGTGACAAATTAGGTTGAGCTTGATTTTTTAAACATGTGGCAACTCCACTAAATATGGTTCAGAAGTAAAGATTTTTGAAACCCCCTTAGATAGATACCCAAATTTTAATAATTAATTTAACTTAATAAATACTTTGAATACAACTATTTAAATAGGTGGTAACCCTTTTTCATCACCTCAAAAATAGTCTTAGCGTTGAAAATAAGATTTCTTAACACACTTTCGTTTGACATTAATATTTTGATGTTTCATATAATTTGTGTATAAGTTAATTAAATTCGCCATTTCAAGCAGGTGGCAACCTTGTTCAAAATATTTTCAAACTATTACCTTCTTAAAACCATACTTCTCTTACCTATTTACCTTAATTCAAATTGAATTTTATTTTTAAACAGGTAGCAACCCTCCTATAGTTAAGTTAAAAAACAAAGCTTTTCCAAACCCTTTCGATTAATACCTGTTTTTAATAATCGATACATTTTTTTTTTTAATAATTTGAACATAGATAAGTTTTTAAAAGGTGGCAACTCGTTTCAAAAAAATAAATCCTTATTGCACATCTACAGCCCGAGCCCTTTAATTTCACACCTCACTTTTGAAAATCGAACGAACGGTACGGACTTGATGGTATTGATTATTGAAAAATTTTAATTTAATTGCCATTTTTGAAAATCGAACGAACGGTGCAGATCTTTTATGCTGAACAAAAAAATGCCTTCGTGTATTATATACATATATATATATAGATTTTTTGTGTAAATAAGGATCTGGATGATATCTGGAGATGTGTGGGGAATTTTACGAAATTTCGGGCAAAATCGGGGAATTTCATTGTCGAAATCGGGGAATTCTCAAAAATGAGTTGGCTACTTTGCTCCTGAAGTGCAACTTACAATAGTGAAGTGGCAGAATTTTTCGAGAAGACCGGCTAGACGAGCAAAAAAATCGGCTAGAAACGGCTATATATAAGCTTTTTCCCTGGATAAAAATGGAAGGTTATTTTTTCAGACAATTCACGATTTTATTATTAAATAACATAAAACGAGACACAACCGCATAACATTTGTTTTTAGTGTGCAACTAATACAATATTAATTATACTATGTGGTAAATATATTCCATTAAACATGTGGAAAATTAATATGTATATACATATAAGTCATATGAGTTTAATATTAAATTTCTATCGCAGCTTTTGTAAGAGACTTCTTAAAATAACTGGCCCTAGTCATAGAGAAGTTAGAAAAAGGTTTTAACGATTAAAATTGTGTTTTATTGTAATCACCATTTTAACTCTGTCATAGTCAACTTAAAATGCATTTTATGGCAAAAACAGAATTTTAACTTTAAAATGAGGAGAACGCGGTTCTAAAATGGTAAAATAAGGTTCTAAGTTTTGTTTTGTTGTTGAAGTAGTAAACGCAATAGCACCCAGGTTCGGTCCCCACTCCAAGAGATTCCAAACAATATTTTTTTTTTATTTTATATTTTTATTCAACAATTTTTATTGAGCTTCGGGCCGTTTTTAATGAAAAACTTATTGTGGAAAAGCAACAATAATTTGAAAAAATGGTAGAAGTGATAGCTATTTCGGAAATCACCACATTTCCTCATCAGACTTCTTTCAGTAGGATTCGAACCGACGATCCCACTGACTCAGCCAGTTGCCTACGCACTGTGCTAAGTTCGCCTTGTAAATTATCGTTTGATTTTTTCCACTATTTTCATTTTACAACGCTTTTATCAACTTGCAATGTTGTGCGTCCAGAACCTTTCAATGTTGTGGATCCAGAAACTTTCAATGTTGTGTGTCCGACACCAAAGCAAAGCTTTGAAAAGTTCCTATAAAAAAGCATAGTGCATAGGGCGACAGCTGTAGTGCATAGGGCGAGGTAGATGACATCTAGATGTCGCCCTATGTACTACGTTTGCTACAGTGGAAATAGACGACACGCCATTTCTTTAAATAAAATTAATTGGTGCTCGTTTGTATGTACATACATATGTAAATGCATTTGTGTGCACCTTTCTATTAATATCGTTGAATTATTTTAATATCTATTGCAAACTTTTATTCTGACAGGACTAAAAAGTAGAAAATAAATAATATAAAAAAAACTTTTTAATATACAACGCTTTTATAAATGGACTAAAAAGTAGAAAATAATATTTCTCAGTCCCATAGAATTTGGCCCTTATTATGAGCTGCATTCGATTTTCGATCTTCGCTGGCTATCGAAGATCGAAGATCGAAAGTGGAATTCGT
>NW_016157118.1:513137-531416 GCF_001687245.7 Rhagoletis zephyria | reverse complement strand
AAAAAAAAAAAAAAAAAAAAAAAAAAGATTCCGACGAACTGATAACCTCCTCCTTTTTTGGAAGTCGGTTAAAAAATAGACTCACATTTTTTATTTTGAAATCAAAAAATATTTAGAGGTCGCTCAAAGCGCTCAAAGTTTTCCATGTACAGTGAAACCTCTCCTAACGGACACCTCTATTAGACGGACATCTCCCTTGGGCGGACATTTTTTCCTATGCTAAGTTTTAAGTACAAATTTCGGAACAAATTACTCTCTCTTAAGCGGACACTCTCTTGGCCGGACGCGGACAGTTATTTTGCATAAAATTGACACAAAAATCTCTATTGAGCGGACGCGAACCTCTTATTAAGACACTAAAATTCCTTTTCATAACAAATCAAATAAAAACCTCCGTTGAGCGGACGCGAACTCCTCATAGGCGGACTACTAAATGGAAAAGGGGGACTTCCCGCATAAAATGTGATTTTTATGCACACATTTAGTTTGGTTTGCGCAGTGATTTAGGTTCATTATTTGAATTATCAGAAACCCTTGGAGAATCCAATTCCAATTCTGATGAATTTATAACAATAGATAATAATAAATACATGGACCGAAAATTTAGATTTCTGGTTAGATTTTGTTACTGATAAAAACATGAAAACTGTTGATGAAAAAGGTACTGACACTGAAAAAAATTAAAAATAAAACTTACGTCAATCGACAATTTCCCAGTTTTTTATGTAATGAATCCATGGTTTTATGTAGTTTATGGATTGAAATGTAATATTTATTTTTATTTTTTTATTACTTAATGTGTACTTACGCACATAAATGAAATATGTACTTTTGAAAAAATACATGCACATTTTTGTTTGAACGATGTAATATCAATATATTTTATACAAATAAGAAATAGTGAATAGTCACAGTAATTAAAACATTAAAAAGTACTAAAATAAGCTTCCCTTCCATTGAGCGGACACCTCTCTTCGGCGGCCAAAAAATGACTGACGGTGAGTGTCCGCCCAAGGGAGGTTTCACTGTATTTTATGAAAAAACAACTTTTCGTGGAAATGGTATGGAATTCTTGAAAATCAATATTTTTCAATCACCCTAATGTAAATACATAAATATGTATTCAGTCCCGTGATTTATTGGCTTAGCTTTCAAACTTGAATTTTTATTTGCTGCCAAATCTTGTAAAACCGGATCACCCAAAGGGTGTAGTATAAATAATTAATATAAATAGCTAGCAAATACAATTAGCACAAATAAAATTTTTTCCGCTCATGGCCCATTGTGCACCGATGTGCAAGACTGAACAAATGCCGGGTTGTTTAAACCCACAACTGGACAAGGTGAACGCAGTCGGACGTACACACATAGCGAACAACTTAAATAAAATAAAATAAAGGCAATAAATAGCAGAAAAACTTAAAATAACTGAGCAATACAGATGAGAGTAGAGCGCCAATTGAAGGGATATGGTGTTGTTGGAGGGATTATCATAAAACGCATATGCCTCAATATCAGTACGATACGAATATGTATGTGTATATGTGTATGGGACTTTTGAACAGGGAAGCCAACTCGTGGAGAATTCCCGATTTGCGGGGGATTTCAGTTTGCGAGGGGAATCGGGGAATGCACATTTTTTTGTGGGGAATTCCAGTTCGATCAATTCTAGTACAACAAAGTTTCAAACGGCTAAAAATTACCGTTGATTTTTTAGAAATTTCTTTGTCGCATTTGCTTTCATATAACGAATAACCACAAGTTATTTTTAAAAGGAAGAAAACCGCAACAGCTTCGGCAAAAAAAATCTAAAACGAAAATTTTTACCCACTTGAAACTTGCACTAGAATTGAGTGAGTTTCTAAACTGCATACTCAAAACCTTGCTACAAAATCTATTTAAGAGGTCGACCTTTTTACGAATGTTGATTTATTATAAATATTGTAAAAAGTATGAAACTTGGATTTATACACTTTTCGTTAAAGAGTGAACTATATATTTATAAAAAATTACTAAAATTATATAACCAAAAAAAAATAGTTGTGAAAACTTGGCAAAATTTGGTGCGACTAAAATTTTGCCGACCACTCTATGTAAATATGTAAATATTATATCGCACACCGAGTCACAACTCAAAATAATACGTTTGCCAGAAAATGCGAAAAACTATTTCTAAGCGCATGATAATCATATGGGCAAGAGCGACTTTACCTTAGGTTTTTTTTTTTAACAAATAATAACAAAAATTTGCTCCAGCTTTTTCTGAAAGGTAAATAAAAGCTCTGTGTACATATTAAGCGCATAATTTCAAAAGTGCTAAACTTTGAGTTGTGACTCTTTTGAAGACGGTGTGCGATATAAACCTTTTTTATACTTTATTTGTTAACTAACTTTATACAAGTTTGGTTTGGCTTATGAATACACTTAAATCCATCTAGCCGTTTTTAGTGAAGAGAGGTTTCGCATAGTGCAGGTTTATAATTTCATCAAATTTCAAATCACCACTAAAGGTGGAGGTCCTTTTCAAAAGTTATTTCAAACTAAAATCTTCTTAAATCCCTTTCGCCTAACATTGTGATATACGTGTGTTTCAATAGCAGATGAACTAATTTGAATTTGATTGTTCAAACACGTTGCAACCCTCCTAAATGAAGGTCAGAAATAAAGAGTTTTCAAACCCATTTCGTTTGATACGAAACTTAATGAATAATTTGAAAGTAACTTTTTAAACACGTGGCAGCCCTTCTCAAACGTTCCAATTATTCAGACTAAATATTTCTTAACACTCTTTCGTTTGACTCCCGTATTTACATAATTCACATAAGTTTTGCGTTAGTTGATTAAATTAAACCTTTCAAACAAATGGTAGCCCTCTCGAAAAGTATATTCAAGCTAAACTCTTGTTAAGGCTTCTTTGTCTAATATTGCGACACATATTTTATTTAAGTGACAAATTAAGTTGAGCTTGATTTTTTAAACATGTGGCAACTCCACTAAATATGGTTCAGAAGTAAAGATTTTTGAAACCCCCTTAGATAGATACCCAAATTTTAATAATTAATTTAACTTAATAAATACTTTGAATACAACTATTTAAATAGGTGGTAACCCTTTTTCATCACCTCAAAAATAGTCTTAGCGTTGAAAATAAGATTTCTTAACACACTTTCGTTTGACATTAATATTTTGATGTTTCATATAATTTGTGTATAAGTTAATTAAATTCGCCATTTCAAGCAGGTGGCAACCTTGTTCAAAATATTTTCAAACTATTACCTTCTTAAAACCATACTTCTCTTACCTATTTACCTTAATTCAAATTGAATTTTATTTTTAAACAGGTAGCAACCCTCCTATAGTTAAGTTAAAAAACAAAGCTTTTCCAAACCCTTTCGATTAATACCTGTTTTTAATAATCGATACATTTTTTTTTTAAAAATTTGAATATAGATAAGTTTTTAAAAGGTGGCAACTCGTTTCAAAAAAATAAATCCTTATTGCACATCTACAGCCCGAGCCCTTTAATTTCACACCTCACTTTTGAAAATCGAACGAACGGTACGGACTTGATGGTATTGATTATTGAAAAATTTTAATTTAATTGCCATTTTTGAAAATCGAACGAACGGTGCAGATCTTTTATGCTGAACAAAAAAATGCCTTCGTGTATTATATACATATATATATATAGATTTTTTGTGTAAATAAGGATCTGGATGATATCTGGAGATGTGTGGGGAATTTTACGAAATTTCGGGCAAAATCGGGGAATTTCATTGTCGAAATCGGGGAATTCTCAAAAATGAGTTGGCTACTTTGCTCCTGAAGTGCAACTTACAATAGTGAAGTGGCAGAATTTTTCGAGAAGACCGGCTAGACGAGCAAAAAAATCGGCTAGAAACGGCTATATATAAGCTTTTTCCCTGGATAAAAATGGAAGGTTATTTTTTCAGACAATTCACGATTTTATTATTAAATAACATAAAACGAGACACAACCGCATAACATTTGTTTTTAGTGTGCAACTAATACAATATTAATTATACTATGTGGTAAATATATTCCATTAAACATGTGGAAAATTAATATGTACATACATATAAGTCATATGAGTTTAATATTAAATTTCTATCGCAGCTTTTGTAAGAGACTTCTTAAAATAACTGGCCCTAGTCATAGAGAAGTTAGAAAAAGGTTTTAACGATTAAAATTGTGTTTTATTGTAATCACCATTTTAACTCTGTCATAGTAAACTTAAAACGCATTTTATGGCAAAAACAGAATTTTAACTTTAAAATGAGGAGAACGCGGATCTAAAATGGTAAAATAAGGTTCTAACTTTTGTTGTTGAAGTAGTAAACGCAATAGCACCCAGGTTCGGTCCCCACTCCAAGAGATTCCAAACAATATTTTTTTTTTTTTTATATTTTTATTCAACAATTTTTATTGAGCTTCGGGCCGTTTTTAATGAAAAACTTATTGTGGAAAAGCAACAATAATTAGAAAAAATGGTAGAAGTGATAGCTATTTCGGAAATCACCACATTCAGACTTCTTTCAGTAGGATTCGAACCGAAGATCCCACTGACTCAGCCAGTTGCCTACGCACTGTGCTAAGTTCGCCTTGTAAATTATCGTTTGATTTTTTCCACTATTTTCATTTTTGTTATGCCAACACAATCAAGCGCAGCTATTCCTCTGCAATTTACACTTTATCATGTGCCTGTTGGTTTTTTTGGGACTTTGTTAACAATTCTATTTTTAGAATGTTTAACTTTTAGGTCTGCTCTTCCTTAAGTTATTTGTTTTTGTTATTTTATGGCCTTTTAACAATAATATTCAACAATTTGTATTGAGCTTGAGGCAAACCTAAAAGTTAAACATTCTAAAAATAGAATTATTAACAAAGAACCAACAAAACCAACAGCCACATGATCAAGTGTAAATTGCAGCGGAATAGCTGCGCTTGATTGTGTTGGCTTAACAAATGAAAAAGTGGGAAAAAGCAACTATAATTTACAAGGCGAACTTAGTACAGTGCGTAGGCAACTGGCTGAGTCAGTGGGATCGTCGGCTCGAATCCTACTGAAAGAAGTCTGATGAGGAAATGTGGTGATTTCCGAAATAGCTATCACTTCTACCATTTTTTCAAGTTATTCTTGGTTTTCCACAATAAGTTTTTCATTAAAATAACAAAAAACAAATTATATTTTTATTTTAACATAAACATTTTTTATTTTATTTTATTAAATTTTTTTTTATTATCTTTTTTTGTTTATGGTATTTCATATAATTATTTCGTTATTAATAAAATTTTTTGGAATTTAATTTTAATTAAAAAGGCCACAAAAACTATAATTGAGTAACAAAAATGTAAATAATATTTAAAAAAACAAAACAAGATGTAAAACAATGTTCCCTGGGAGTGGGATTCGAACCCACGAATTCCCGGCTTGCTAAATCCGCAATCCTGCAGAGACACAGGGTGAACTAACTAAAGTAATCATATTTCATAATCGCTGAACTTGTTTTTTTTTTCAACATAGATAAATGATCTAATTGATGTACAGTATATTTTGCTTTGCTGCCTCTATGCTTAAGTGCACATTTAAGATACCTACCCCAAAATGCGCATCAAAAGCATTATTTTTAAGATTTATAAGGAAACTGCATTCAACATACCTGCACATTGGCGATACCTGCTTTAAAAATTGTGCAACTAGTATCAAGTATCAATGAAAGTATTACGTTTACCTGCACTGGCCCTACAATTACTTAATTTTACAACCTTTTATTTATTTTGCTCATCTCGCAGAACAACGAAAATGGCTATCAATTTATGTAGTTATATAGATTATTAGATAACATTCGGCAAAAATTTCGCTTGCAGTAGTTTCTACATGGTAAGTGCTCCGCCAATATTTGGTTTCATAGGGATTCGGATACCTTCCTCATTGAAGTAGTAAAGAAAATTCGCTTAAGTGCCTTTTTCGTTTACGTGCACAAGTTTTTCGTGCAAAGAAGGATGTGCAGCTAAGCAAAATATACTGTATACGAGGCTCAACTTCTTTTACTTGCCGTATACTCAGTTGTCTTAAATAGAATTTTTGGCTGACTTTCTCTAGATAAAGAATCTGCTGCAGCGATATGTTTAATTGTTGCCAAATGTTCTCTAGAAGACCAACTTTCAGTCGCAATGTTTGAAGCGTTCGTTTTTAAGCCAAGAATTGCAAGTTTTTTTCTGAAAACGTGAAAGTAGAACCGTGAAAGTAAAAAAATGTGTACATAGAGCACTTAAATTTGTTGCCAATCATAAATCTATTGAAAGCTTCTTGAAATAAATTTTTCACACTAAAATTGCAAATGGGTTTATAACGACCACAACGAAAATACAAACACGTTTTTTGTACTTGTATTTTATATACCTGTATTTGAAATACTTAACATCTCTGCTTAAAACAAAGCAACAAAGATATTAGGTCAGAATAGAGTTCTCAAAAAGGAAAGCTAAAATTATGGTAATGATAAATCAGTGACCTTTGTCATTCTTTTCAAAATTGTGAAACTTTTATTTTGAATTTGAAATAAAGAAATAAGGAAATATAGGAACAACAAAATTGGCTAAAAACGGCTAATTCTTTTTGGCTAAACGGCTAAAAAATCGGCTGCATTTTTAAAACATTTTTTCCGGCTAAAAGAAATTCAATACGGCTAAATCTAGCCGGAAAACTTCTAAACTGGCAACACTGGTGGCAACATTAGAATGACTGCTACGGTAGCCAAAATGATGGCCATAATCGTCTGAAGCTGCCACTGTCATACCCGCTGAGCCAAATATGGCTAAAACGAATAGTTTACTGCTATGTGTGCGCGCGGGTAATATTACGGTCGGGTTGAAGTTCTTGCCGTTCAGAGTGTCGGTTTTTGTCATAACTGCACCTTCAACTGACTGATAATAAAAATATCCACTTTAGATGGCGTCAAATTACAGCGCAACACAGACAAATGACGACGAAAGAACCATTGGCCATTTGCTTTGATAATTGTCACATTAAGCAGGTGCTGACGGCCTGAATAAAATAGTGCGAAATGTTGCAGACAAAGTTGGTTTAAGAGGGCGAGTGAGGCGACGAAACACCGGTAAATAAGCAAAGGAGCAAGGAAAGCATAAGCAAGTTAGTCGATTCATTGGACGTGAAGTACGTAGTCTTTGAAAGCTGTGGTATGGTACGAAGTTGTTGTAATGCAATACCTTTGTTTTGTTCATAAAGTAATTTGCTAATTATTATTGCGGCCATTCACGTACATCCCAGCTTTGACTGTGACTTAAACACTAAACCATTGTCTTCATGCTTTCCGGAATTGTAACTGAGCTCAATTTTCGCTACCTCTTTGTATTCATACAATAATGAAAGTCTTATGAGTCCATTGGAAAAGCAGGGTTTCAAAAAACGGCTCCCTCAATTACGGCCATAAATATCACTTACTAGTATTATGGCTGATGCTTAAAATACTGAGGTTGTTCACACTTGCCTGGTTTTCAGGTTATCTGGTTAAAAATTATTGTTGTGTAGTGTGTTTTATTGTTGTAAACTGAATAAAAACAAGTAAGAAAGTCTAAGATTCGAGCGGAGCCGAACATTAAATACCCGGTGCAAGTATTAAATATATATATTTTTCACCTTTCCGAAAGCTACCGCTACATGGTAAGCATGTAAGCATGCTACATGAGTAAATTAGCGACCTTAAATTTCGAAATATTGAAGTTTCAAGCATTTCTGAAATTTACCGTTATATGAAAACCAGCCGTAATTTTAGTCCGAATTCAATAACTTTCAACGTTTTGCTTCTATGTGTCAAGTACAATAACCATACCGAGTTTGGTACAAATTGGTAGAACAGTTACCGAGATACATACATATATGTGATCATAAGTGGGCGGTGCCAAGCTCATTTTCACAAATTTTATTATACACGTATTTCTTGGTAAAGAATTGCTGCAAGCATCAATTTTGAATAAATTAGCTTTAATATTTACTGCTTTATCGAAGATTTTGTATTTCTCTAAATTACCGTTATATGGGATGTGGGCGGGGTTATTGTTCGATTTTAAAAATTTTCGGCCGTTTCGTATGTTATACCAAGGCCGAAAGAAGTACACGTACCAAGTTTCGTTAAGATATCTCAATTTTTGCTCGAGTTATCGTGTGCACAGACGGACGGACGGACAGACAGTAACCGCTTAATCGATTTCTCTTTTCATTCTGATCATTTATGTATACATTTGTCTATATCTATCTCGATTCGTTTTGCATGTTATAAACTACCTTTATGTGAACAAAGTTATAATACCCTTGTCCACAAGTGCGCTCGGGTATAAATATAACCACATAACCAGGCAAGCGTGAACAACCTCACTGTATTGAGGTTGGCCACACATACTACGTTTATACGCATGCATAAGTCGCTTTAATTCATTTCGCCGCGATTCAAAACATATGTATAAACTGAATTTCAATTCGCTTTGAAAGAGCGAAGTGTTTTGGCTCACACTCCATTTCAAATCGGCAGTTTATTTCGCCAGACAGTTAGAAAGAGTGTATATACATCGCTCACACTAAAAGCGAATTGGAGATCAGCTGTTCCGCTCAAATTCCAAATAATCGCATCAGTATTTAAAAGCTGATCAATAATAATCGTTCTTTTTCTTTGCCACGATTTTATAATGCCGAATAAAACTAGATTTTTATCACTTTCCATTATGTTAACTTATAAAATGTCAAATGAAAACAGCTGATTTTATTTAGTCGATTTTTCTATGCGTATAAACGTAGTAACAGAAATATACACAAATTGAGTATGTAAGTATGTACATATGTATGCGATGAAGGAATACAGATCCTCTTATACGGTAACATAATGTTAGTAAAAACAAAAATTATATTTTGCAAAATTGTATCGATGAATATAAATTATCTTAAGATATAAAAAACCCGTGACACTGTGTTCGTTTACGCTAATCTCCGAAACCGCTTAACCGATTTCAATAAAATTTTGTGGGTTTGTATTGTTGGTTCCAACTTAAAATATAGGATAGTTTTGAACCTGAGAAAAAATATATATTTTTTTTCATTGAAATTTTTTCTATGCTTCTCGCATCGTGCTTATATTCTTTATATATAAAAACCAGGGACGTGAACCGGGTTTGAAACGAACCGGGGTTGAACCGGGAAAACCGTTTTTTTCTATTGATTAACTGAACCATTAACTGAACCAAAATTTTCCACAAATGTTTGATCCGAACCGAAAACCGAACCACTTTCTGTAAAGGTTTAAAGGTTCGTTTCAACCAATTTTCAATGGATAAATGTAGGCACTATTTTTCTTTTTGTTAAACATGGTAATACCTACCGTGTTTGTTTACCATGTGACAATATCAAATGTAAAGGCAACCCATCTCATTTGACAGACACTTGACCTTAACCTTGCGCGTTGTTGCACTTGACACTTAAACTTGNATGTGTCAAGTACAATAACCATACCGAGTTTGGTACAAATTGGTAGAACAGTTACCGAGATACATACATATATGTGATCATAAGTGGGCGGTGCCAAGCTCATTTTCACAAATTTTATTATACACGTATTTCTTGGTAAAGAATTGCTGCAAGCATCAATTTTGAATAAATTAGCTTTAATATTTACTGCTTTATCGAAGATTTTGTATTTCTCTAAATTACCGTTATATGGGATGTGGGCGTGGTTATTGTCCGATTTTAAAAATTTTCGGCCGTTTCGTATGTTATACCAAGGCCGAAAGAAGTACACGTACCAAGTTTCGTTAAGATATCTCAATTTTTGCTCGAGTTATCGTGTGCACAGACGGACGGACGGACAGACAGTAACCGCTTAATCGATTTCTCTTTTCATTCTGATCATTTATGTATACATTTGTCTATATCTATCTCGATTCGTTTTGCATGTTATAAACTACCTTTATGTGAACAAAGTTATAATACCCTTGTCCACAAGTGCGCTCGGGTATAAATATAACCACATAACCAGGCAAGCGTGAACAACCTCACTGTATTGAGGTTGGCCACACATACTACGTTTATACGCATGCATAAGTCGCTTTAATTCATTTCGCCGCGATTCAAAACATATGTATAAACTGAATTTCAATTCGCTTTGAAAGAGCGAAGTGTTTTGGCTCACACTCCATTTCAAATCGGTAGTTTATTTCTCCAGACAGTTAGAAAGAGTGTATAAACATCGCTCACACTAAAAGCGAATTGGAGATCAGCTGTTCCGCTCAAATTCCAAATAATCGCATCAGTATTTAAAAGCTGATCAATAATAATCGTTCTTTTTCTTTGCCACGATTTTATAATGCCGAATAAAACTAGATTTTTATCACTTTCCATTATGTTAACTTATAAAATGTCAAATGAAAACAGCTGATTTTATTTAGTCGATTTTTCTATGCGTATAAACGTAGTAACAGAAATATACACAAATTGAGTATGTAAGTATGTACATATGTATGCGATGAAGGAATACAGATCCTCTTATACGGTAACATAATGTTAGTAAAAACAAAAATTATATTTTGCAAAATTGTATCGATGAATATAAATTATCTTAAGATATAAAAAACCCGTGACACTGTGTTCGTTTACGCTAATCTCCGAAACCGCTTAACCGATTTCAATAAAATTTTGTGGGTTTGTATTGTTGGTTCCAACTTAAAATATAGGATAGTTTTGAACCTGAGAAAAAATATATATTTTTTTTCATTGAAATTTTTTCTATGCTTCTCGCATCGTGCTTATATTCTTTATATATAAAAACCAGGGACGTGAACCGGGTTTGAAACGAACCGGGGTTGAACCGGGAAAACCGTTTTTTTCTATTGATTAACTGAACCATTAACTGAACCAAAATTTTCCACAAATGTTTGATCCGAACCGAAAACCGAACCACTTTCTGTAAAGGTTTAAAGGTTCGTTTCAACCAATTTTCAATGGATAAATGTAGGCACTATTTTTCTTTTTGTTAAACATGGTAATACCTACCGTGTTTGTTTACCATGTGACAATATCAAATGTAAAGGCAACCCATCTCATTTGACAGACACTTGACCTTAACCTTGCGCGTTGTTGCACTTGACACTTAAACTTGTGCGTTATTTTTTGGTTTTCGAACCCTTTAACCGAACCGAAACCCCGGTTCAAAGACCAAAAAAACCGCTTTGACGAACCAATCCAAAAGCGCAAAAACGGTTCGAACCGCTGCACTGAACCGACCAAATTTTTCATCCGGTTCACGTCCCTGATAAAAATCCCGTGTCACTGCGTTCGTTTACGCTAATCTCCGAAACCGCTTAACCGAAATCCCGTGTCACTGTATTTGTTTACGCTAATCTCCGAAACCGCTTAACCAACTTCAATGAAAATATTTTTTTTTCATCGAAAGTTTTTCTATGCTTCTCGCAACGTTCTTAAAAACCCCGTGTCGCTATGTTCGTTTACGCTAACTACAAACTGTCCATATCCGAAGCGAGAGTTTTCCAATGTTATTTGCGGCTACGCTTCATATGTATGTTTATGTTGGGGAGAAATAGGTTGGATAGCAAGAAATAATGTAGTATGTATTTATACATATAAACATGTGCATATCAACAGAAAAACACACAACAAAAAATTTAACGTTTGGACACCATCCAATGTTATCCATTCCCCTGGCTGATGTTTTAACCGTAACCAGAGATCGTTTTTTTTCAAACGTAGTGAACAATAATAGAAATATTTTGCAAATTTCGATATCAAATAAAACATAAGAAACAATGTGGCTCTTCACACCGAGCACGGTATTCGGTAACTCGGTGTCCAGTAATTTTTTCTAAAGTATTTTGTTTGTGTAAAATAGTTTTACACAAACAAAATACATGGGAAAAAATTACCGAACACCGAGTTACCGAGTACCAAGCCTTGGTGTAAAGACCCTTAATATCTACAATGCATGTAACCTGCCTATGTATCAGTGTGTAACTAGTATATTTATAAAGGTCAACAATTTGAATAAAATTTTCTGGTGCCGAGATATCGTTAGTGGTTTGTTATAAGGTGTGCATTGACAATACTAAACAAATTTTTTTCCTAGGTGTAATTTTGAATTTAACGGTAGCTTAGCATATATCCTGTAATCAATACTTCTTAAGACGTATTTTGTATTATCGGAACGATTCCATATATATATAAACTAATTTTAATATCGCGCATTCATCGCATACAAGTTGTCGCAAAGAACTAAATGTATTTCGTTACAATTGTGGTAAATACCTACACAGTTAAAAGATTCCGAGTGCCTCTAAGAGGTTAAATATATTATACTTGAAATCCAAAATTTGGGATGAATACAAGCAGTGGATATCCCACACTTGTTTGCAAATGTGGTGTGAAAACATGGGACAGACTTAGGGCCGGTTGTTCAAAGTCTGGTTAACACTTATCTGCGGTTAAACATCGTTGTCGACGTCTTCGACTCCATGTATACAACAGGGTTAACCAGACATTGAGTAACCGGCCCTTAGAATTGGCTAGGAGGTCCTTAACGCATTCAGAGGAAGTACGTATTTAAAATCCATCAGTAGCGCATTATTAGAATAAATCTTTTAAAAAGTGAGTAGTGGCAGTAATTTGAAGGAATAGCGTCTACACTGCCAAAACCTTTTACCCAAAAAGAATTAAATGATTTGATAAGGGGTATAGTTACTGTGACTATTCGTACCGATTTTGGCGGGACAGTACCGATTTTGAGAAAATTGTCCCGCTGATTATTTTGTAAAAGTCGATTTTTCACATTTGTACCGATTAAGTCCCGATCTTTCAGTGTTTTCTTTATTAATTTAATAAGAGTATCCTTGTACTGTGGCCCAAAAACAATTTTTCGCACAAACATGGCAGTAGGTACTTTCGTTATCACAAACGACATAGAATATTATTATGTCAAACTAACGCTATATTACAGTCTATCATTCTTGTCACAGTTTGTTTTAGGTTTTTGTGATGATTTGTTAAGCTTTTTAATGAAACAATTCTAACTTGATTTTAGTGAAATTATAAAAAAAAGTACTAATTCCCTTAAAAATCATGGACATAAAAAATATAAGCTGTACATACAGTGGCGAAAATATAAATAGGGAAAAGATATTTTAGCATAATTTGGCTATTCCCCTTTCGATTATTTACAGCCGGTTTCACCAGTTTAAGTTGAAAATTATTTTTTTATTTTCTGTCAATTTCCATATAAAACCAATAAACTTAAATCATTTTTCAGTTAAATAGCTTTCGTGAAATTGGCTGTTAATGTTTATTATTTTTTTATGAAAGTGAAAGACTACGTAAGTCAAAATTTCAAATTTTGTACAAAAACTAGCAAAAATCGACAAGGTTTCATCAAAATTTTGAGCTTTTTAATGGAAGTATGGAAATTAATTAATTGTGATTTTCTGCAGTTAACAATTAATTAGTTTTTAATTGTTTTGTGGATTTTATTAAAAATAAACGGTTAAAAATTACTACTAAATATATAGGCCTGAGAGGTCTGCGTTAAGACATAGAGAATCTCGAATAAAACTGAGGAATGCTGAACTTTGGAGGGTATTGCTGTTAATCCCATCAAGACAGCCCTAGTCCTGTTTAAAGAAAATAAGCAAGACCTAGGGTCTGCGACCGGCTATGGTATTCCAGGTATATATAGTTTTAGCCCCGAACTCTGCTGTAGTATGGTGGCGCAGAACCATTCCTAAGTGCAGAATAGACCATATATGAAATTTCAGCTAATTTGTAGTATGGGAACTACTTTTGGACGCAGCTTACATATATGGCGAGGTCCCACTGTGCGTCGGCGATATCACCTTTGCCAGGCCTCTTGCAACGTTTAATTTAATAAGTAAAATTAGTTAATCAGGATGGATCAGACAATGGAATCATAAGCTGTATGTGCTTTACAACGACATGGACATAGTGCAGCGAATTAAAATACAGCGGCTCCGCTGGCTTGGCCATGTCGTTCGAATGGACTCCGACGCTCCAGCTCTGAAAGTATTCAACTCGGAACATGCTGGTGGTAGCAGAGGAAGAGGGAGGCGCCCACTGCGATGGAAAGACCAAGTGGAGAAGGACTTGGCCTCACTTGGCATTTCCAATTGGCGTTAGTTGGCACAGAAGAGAAACGACTGACGTGCTTCGTAGAATAAGAAGAAGAAGAAGTATCAGGATGATGGGTAGTACGCTTTCATATGTCCACTTCTTTCTTATATAACTACACCTTTCTAATATACAACAAATACTACATGTAGAATTTTCTATATCTTGTAATTTTTATTTCTGTATTTTTTTATTTATAAGTTAACTAATTGTTATTTTTAATTGGCACAATTTTAGTTGCAATTGGATTAATTGCAGTGTGCAATTACAACGTTAATTGAAATTAAAATTTTAGTTTAGTATCTAATGAATGTAATACATAAGGTACGAGTTTTGATCTAAAACTGGTTACAATGTCACGCGGACAACGGGTACAATTATCGATTTACTGATATGTAGGCACTTAGTCATCGAATTTTCATGTGCGGCGTTGGCAGGAAGGGAGAGTATGCGCTTAGAAAATCGCAGCTGGCAAACGTTTTATTTTATTCTTTTTTGTATCTAAAATTGGTTACAATGTATTGCACAAGCGGACAATTGGTCTGGGCCTAGGACATTCAATGTTAAACGCAGAGACCCAGAAAAATAATTATTTCATGGTGGAGTTGTAAAAAAGTCATCCAAATTTGCGTAAGAATTATAAAAGTCTTTTGATAATAATTATGTGTGAGAAAATTTTTTTAAGTCATCGATAACTATTATTTTAAGACTTATATAATAGAAGTCTTTTCATAATAATTATCAGCGAGATAAGTATTTTTAAGTCTTCAAATACTTTTATTTTGAGTCTTATATTATAAAAGTCTTTTGATAATAATTATGAGTGCGAAAAAATGTTGTATATAGTCCCGAACGGGTCCCAAACCAAGCCCCAACTGGTCCCCAACTAATCCTGAAATGCTCATGAACAAGTCCCGTCTTTTAAGACTGAAAAAATTTTTTCGCGCTCATAATTATTATGTGAAGGCTTTTATAATATAAGTCTTAAAATAAGTCTTTGAAAACTTAAAAATATTTATCTCAATGATAATTATTATATAAAACCTTTTATAATATAAGTCTTAGAAGACTTAAATATATTTATCTCTCTGATAATTATTATGAAAGGACTTTTATAATATAAGTCCTTGAACAATAATTATAGATAACTCGAAAAATATTTATCTTAATATAATGATCATTGATTGAATTTTATTCTTTTCACTTATAATAGTTATGTCTGATTATTTAAAATAAAAGGAAAACTCGGTGAACACTTGTAGCCGATTATGGACATTACATTTCAGTTCCAGACCACTTTGCCGTGGTGTCTCCTACTGGGCGGTTATTATGTCAGCAACGCTTTATGCTTACTGTTGGTCAGTACGAATATATATTACTACATTTTTCTCCACAATTTCTTTCTGTTACTATTATTTGTTTGTCTGTTGAATTTTTCTGCTGTTTTTCGGTTCGAAACGAGATGTAAATCAGCGTTGCCACAGACAAATTTTCCTACCATAACCAACCAAAACCTACCAAACATTTTTTTGAGTTTTACTATTTGTTTTCAATGTCAAATTTTTTAAAAACATAGTTAACATAACATTTAGAAAAACTAAAACACAACTAGATTATTAAAAACAAATTAACTGCTTATAACGATTCATTCTACTGTACAGACTTATCCATATGTACATATGTATCTTTACACATACATACATATCGTCACTAGATACGAATATAGACGCGAGCTCAAAAGTTGATAGCGAAAAAAGAGGCGTAAAAAAATTTCGGCGAAGAAAGACTCTTAACATAGGTGACGGCAAATAAAGCCACGTTAACCTCTTTGACAGTGAAGAAAGACCCAAAAACTTATGTCCGCGGTCAACTATATTTTCGAGTGCAACAGTATTCCCCAGAACTCCCCAAAGAGTTTTTCCGAGCTCTTTATTCGTGTCTAGTGACGATATTATTATTATTACGTCGCAGATACCTTCGCTGTGACCCAAGAAGATATATTGTGCTAAATCCAAATTGTAATCACTCCAACCTTAGGCTTTTTAAAAAGCTCAGCACTTTGGATGAGGCTATGTTCCAAATTTAAGATGGAGGAGGCATTCGTTCTCCAAGGTGTATCAATCTACGATTCATACTTCGTCGACAGGCACATAGAATATACTCTGGGGTTTCTTTCACCAGCCGACAAACCCTACAGTCAATCTCTACAGACCCATTTAGTTGAAACCGTACGTTAACTTGCAGTGTGCTGTCAGGTTGGCAGTAAGAGTTCTAAGTTCAAGGTGTCTTTCGGAGATCCTGCTGGAAAGAGTTATGCATATCTTCGATTGTCTTATTGCCTTTGACTTCCGCCAGTGGGCAGCAATTTGATATTATTCCCAGTTAGCTCCTAAGTAGGTCTGCAGTGTATCCTTTAGATGTACCGCAGAAAGGCTAGGGACCATGCAAACCCATTTGCGCTTCACGCTTTGCAAGTCAGTCAGCCCTTTCGTTGCCTTCAAACCCTTCCTGCGTGACGCTATTGTGGGCTCGCAGGTGCTTCAAGAGTTTACAAGCCTTGAAAAGACTCTTAGGCCTTTAACGCTGCCTNATATTATTCCCAGTTAGCTCCTAAGTAGGTCTGCAGTGTATCCTTTAGATGTACCGCAGAAAGGCTAGGGACCATGCAAACCCATTTGCGCTTCACGCTTTGCAAGTCAGTCAGCCCTTTCGTTGCCTTCAAACCCTTCCTGCGTGACGCTATTGTGGGCTCGCAGGTGCTTCAAGAGTTTACAAGCCTTGAAAAGACTCTTAGGCCTTTAACGCTGCCTGAATTTCCGACATAATATTTATTCTGGCCTCATTTGCCTTCTATGATGACATTCGCGCAAACAGACTTCGATTGGGAAGACCTCCGCCTGAAATATGGTTGAGTACGAGCCCACTGGCAGACTTTTCTGAAATCTGGGTCCAAGTACGCCATAAATTATATCGCTACCTAAATGTGAAAAGGTGCCAAGTCCATTTTTTTTTCAAAGATTAGTTTTTGATGCAGAATGACAGGTAATACGAAACTACATCGATTTTTCGTCTGTCTTGAAAAATTTCAAAAAATTGACTTGGCACCTTTTCACCCTTAGGTGACGATATATGGATGTCCGTATTGCATATTGGCAATAATCACGGTGCAGCGAACAAAGGTGGCGCCGTCAGTGGTACCGCTACTTTGGTTTTGCCGATTTTGACACTTGTGGTAACTTGTAAATAAACCTTTGTTTACAAATCAGCGAAAGAGAAATTTGAATTATAAGTGAAAAATCAGTTTAAATTGTGTTAATTTGCAATTTGTGAGTGATTTTTGAGTTGAAGACTGCGTAAAAACTAATACAATGAAGTGATGTGTGTTAAATTGCGACAGCCGTCAAGATGCAAGAAGCGTAGATGCTAGTGTAGCGCTGGAACGAATCACTGCATCTTGTGTACATAGGGCACGGCAAAGCCGTTCTCAAAATGTTTCTTTATTATTACATTAACAGCCTTTCCTCACAATGATTTTGCTTCTGCTCCAAGCAGCCTCCATTAGCAAGTTAACCAATCAATCCCGCTGAGATGCCGCAGTTTTCTGCAGCAGCCTTAATTGCAAAGCAATGGAGTGCACTAAAACGTTTACTGAAGCAGCTTGCACAGTTGTTGGCTTTCGCACAACATACCAAATGGCCGAAAATTTCTAAAATCGCTCAATAACCACGCCTACTTCCCATATAACGGTAATTTTCAGAAATACGAAAACTGCGATATTTTAGTAACTACTGGAGATAGTTCACTCAAAATTGATATTTACAATAATTTTTAGACGAACAAAAAGAATATTATAAATTTTTTGAAAATGGGAGTAGCCACGCCCACTTATGGTTACATGTGTATATCTTGGTAACCGCTGCACCAATTTCTTCCAAACTTGGCACAGTTGCTGGCCTTGGTACAGCATAAAAAATCGCCGAAACTTTTTAAAATCGGACAATAACCACGCCCACATCCCATATGACGGTAATTTAGAGAAATACAAAATCTTCGATAAATCAGTAAAT
>NW_016157118.1:499742-512981 GCF_001687245.7 Rhagoletis zephyria | reverse complement strand
CTCAATTGCAAAGCAATGGAGTGCACTAAAATATTCACTGTTCTCTAATAGATTAGGTGAAAAATGCAATATTTTCGCATTTAGCAAAATTAAAACACGTTTTTCGCTGTAAAGTGAACTGCTTTGGCAGTCTCAACTCGTTCTTCTTTTCGCTCTATTCTTTGTTTACTTGTGGTACACAAATGTCAACGCCCAGGCAATAATAAGGTATACGTTTGTACTTAGAAATCAGGTATATTTACATGTTTGTGGCCGCCATTATACAAACGCACCGGTGAAATATTTGTGTAAAAATGGTTGCTAAAATGTTTGGAGATACGTACATATTTTCTATTTTTCGCAAATAACTATTACTCATTGTCCTGAAACCTACCAAAATCCAATCAAGCCTACCAACCTACCAAATGGAATAAAAAACTACCAGTCTTGGTAGGAAAAGCCCATGTTTGGCAACACTGATGTAAATAATTGCTGCCGCGTGCCGGCACAACAGTTCGCACTATGTATGGTGCTTTATATACTATATTCGCCCATTAAATTATCAGGAGTGGTGTGCACACTGAGAAAAAAACGCGTTGTAAGAATAAAAAAAATTTATTTGATTACCGTTTAAAAATGTTCGTTTTTAAATCAAGTGAAAATTCTTAACAAAATGGATTTTTTCATTATGCATACACTACGTATAATAGAAATATTCAAATCAAATACGCCCGTATTGAAATGAAGCATTTTCACTGCACGGATTCTTTTTCATAATTGAAGCTAATTTATTCAAAATTGATGCTTGCAACAATTCTTTACCAAGAAATACGTTTATGGTAAAATTTTGGAAAATGGGCGTGGCACCGCCCACTTATGATCACATATATGTATATCGGTAACCGTTCTACTAATTTGTACCAAACTCGGTGTGGTTATTGTGCTTGCCACATATAAGCAAAACGTTGAAAATTATTGAAATCGGACTAAAATAACGGCCGCTTCTCATATAAGGGTAAATTTTAGAAATGCTTGAAACTTCAATATTTCGAAATTGAAGGACGCTAATTTACTCAAAATTGATACACCCCGGCTTACCATCTAGCGGAAAGTTTCGGAAAGATGAAAAAACATATATTTAATACTTGCGCCGGGTATTTAATGTTCGGCTCCGCCCGAACTTAGACTTTCTTACTTGTTAAATTTAGCATGTTTTTTTTAATTCTAAAATTTTTTCCCTCAGTGTATGTGTATGTACTCGTAATTCCATTTGGCGAACCATTTGGCGGTGTTGGCAAAATCATGTTACTACATGTGTGTACTCACTGGTACATATATCAGTTGCGTTCCAGATGCTTCACGATATTCACGAAATTCACGATTTGCAGGAACAGCTGTTTTCTCCATTAATAAACCTTATGGGAGGTGGTCACCTGGAACGACTTCCTGTAAAAACCTGCAAATCGTGAAGCATCTGGAACGCAACTATCAGTTTCTATTTCGTTGTGAAAAAGCGTGGTGTGCTTACATTATGCTGTACTTAGGCTTTCTGCACCATTTTCATCCAATCACATGCGTTATCGGCTCGCCCTCGAATGCCCGCGCACATGCATTTCAAGGAACGTCTGCCACACTTGTCGTTATCGGCAAATCGTAGAAGATGCAGCAACGGTTGGAAACGATATTGTCGTTTACTAATCATTTTGCAGACATTGTTTTTTTACGTTTTATTTAAAATTAATAAAATCAATTATTTCATCCATAAAAATTGTGGAAATGGTTAAAAAGTGAATAAGTAATTAATTAAAAGTTAAATATAGATTTTAAAGTCCCTCCGTGCGCATGCTCAAAATACATATTAGGAAAATACAAAGAGGTAAATTATTGAAAAATTATGTCTGGAATTATTGCAGCACAGTTCATAATTTGAAATATTTTTAAATTTACACTTTCTTGTGAAAATTTCAACAATAAAACAGAAAATACTTGCTCTTCGTAAATATTTAAACGCCGAAAGAAGTGAAATATCACAACCGATTGTGCGGAAGTGTAATCGTTGTGTCATAATTATAACGACGAAGCAGCTATTACATGTAGGACTGTATAGTCCTTATACCATCGACCAGAACACTTAATAATAATAATAGATTGACGCTTATACATATGTTAGTGTTTGGCTGAGCTTCTCCTTCGATTTGTGGCGTGCGCCCTGATGTTGTCATGCAAAGGGGAGGGACCTACAGTCTTACGCCGACTGCGAACGGCGATTGTACTTTTATGAGAAGCTGTTTTTTTATGGCAGAAATACATTCTGAAGTTTGCCATTGCCTGCCGAAGGGCGACCGCTGTTAAGAAAAAACCGTATTTCTACATGTTTTTGCGTTGTTGCTTTGACCAGGGCTTGAACCCACGTCCCGCGGAGTGGAAGCGCGCACTGATTACCACTACACAGCAGCGGCCAAGACACTTATTCCCTATACAGTTTCTTTGGTTCTGGTGTTGCATTATTTTGAAGTATTTTCTGATATTATAAGCAATGTATTTTTGTGGCACAATCCGTAGAGCTGAATGGTTGATGATGATGAAACGCCCAAGTTCTGAATCATAAAAGAAAAGAAAGAGAAATCTCTTGAAATGACGTAACTTGGAAAAATGTTTGGCGCTCTTAACGTGATCTTGAATGCTTGCCTTACCACCATTAACAAATTTCCACATATGTATCCTACAATGCGCTTCGTGATCATTTTTGCCATTTTAGATATCCATAACCTAAAGATAATTTAGGTAGGCTGTCTGAAGTGAAGCTATTATAAAAGACCTAATAAGGACTGAGGTAGGTAAAAATACCCTTCTGGAAGCTCTTCTTTGAGTAGGGAAAGCAGAAGCCCTTCATTTTGTGCCACTCCGTACAAGAAAGGAAGGAGAAAGGAATGACTTTCAGAAAGGCCTTTGGAAGAGATTTTAACTCCTGAAGTTATCTACTGCGTAGTGTGTGTGACCCCTCAGCCGTGTGCCTGTTCAGGAACTTGCACTCTTTTGGCATTTGCCTGAAGATACAAAGTTAGATTTTAACCGAATAAACTAAACGGAAAGAAAGTAAACTTACCAGATATTGTTCAACATGTTAGAAAAAAGTTTCATTATCGATTTTCGACTAATATTGCTTTTTTTAAGCAAAAATCTGCTAAAAATGAGATGTGTGTCTGCATTGACCTTCATTAAAAAACCAGGACAATTTAAATGTGGACCAGGATACGAGGTCAATTTGTTTAAATCAGGACAAATCCTGGAAAACAAGGTCGTCTGGCAGCCCTAAACTACTATCATGTTTATGCTTCTTTTCTACTCGGTAAACTTTCAACGCGAATTTAATTTCAAGTGCAATTCTGTTTTATTTAGTTGAACTGCCAATCAGCTGTTTTTCACCATTAGTTTTTTGTTGCATAAAATAAAACGATTGAATCGCAGAAGGAATTTTTCATTTCATAATATCGATTAAGTAATTTAGAGACTCGTACTCATCGTTTTTTGCTCCGTCTAATTCGGCCGCTGTGGTGTAGTGGTAAGCAGTGCGCGCTTCTACTCCACAATGCTTGGGTTCAAACCCTGGTCAAAGCAACATCGCAAAAATATAGAAAAAAAGGTTTTTTCTTAACAGCGGTCGTCCCTCGGCAGGCAATGGCAAACCTCCGAGTATATTTCTGCCATGAAAAAACAGGTTCTCATAAAAATACAATCACCGTTCGGAGTCTGCGTAAAACTGTAGGTCCCTCCGCTTTGTGTGACAACATCAAGGCGCACGCCACAAATCGGAGGAGAAGCTCGGCCAAACACTAACATATGTGTAAGCGCCAATCTATTATTATTATTATTAATTCAGAGCATTAATTAAAATTGTAATTTAACTCGACTCTAAACCCGTGCATAACCCGAGCCTAGATTTGTACCGATGTGTACATATGTATATTCCACCCGAATAGACTTGCTAACTCGATCAAAAAGGTGTTTATGCATGTGGGTTGAATTGACCCGAGTAGAAAGAAGCATAAACATAGTATGTGCATTAGACTGCATCACTCCCCATACAAAAAAAAATCGGTACTGTTTTTCCATTGTAATTATAAAATCTATTATATTTTAAGACATCCACCAAAATATTTCGAAAAAATATTAAGATTTAAGTGAGCTGGACCGATTTGAAAATACCTCCAAAGATGGAGTTTTTTATGAATAAAAATAGTTTCTTAAAGATTTTTTTTGAAAAAATCCCCTCAAATGACAAAACGGTTTAAGCTTAAAAAATTTGCGTAAAAATATTTTTTAAAAATTTAAAAAAAATTTTGAACGTAATCGTAATAATGAGATTTTTGATGCTGCTTTTAACTTTTTTCAAAAATTAGTATAGGAAAAACTTGAATAACTGAACCTAAACTCTCCCGCTTTAGACTTGTGACACATCATTGGAAAGGTATTTTCTCACCCTTTTTATTTCTTTGCTAATAAACTCATTCAGAAGATGAAAGAGAAAGGTAGGATGAACGAATATCATTCAAAGTTGAATTAAGATGTGTTCGTATTTGAAAAAAATATATATTGGGAGACGAATGACTTTTTTTGCACACAAATAAAAATAGTGGGAAAATACCTTTCTACCGAGATCCAACAAGTCTAAATCAGAATAGTTTTGGCCCAGTTATTTAAGTTTTTCGTAAATCAATCTTTGAAAAAAGTAAAAAAAAAAACAGCATCAAAAATCTCATTATTGCGATTCCGTTGAAAAGATTTTTAAATATTTTTATGCAGAATTTTTAAGCCTAATTTGTTTTGTCATCTCAGGGGACTTTTTTCAAAAAGTTCTTTAAGAAACTATTTTTATTCATAAAAAACTCCATTTTTGGAGGTATTTTCAAATCGGTCCAGCTCGCTTAAATCTTAATATTTTTCCGAAATATTTTGGTGGACGTCTTAAAATATAATAAATTTTGTAATCCCGGCGGAAAAACCGCAACTTTTTTTGGTGATGCAGTCTAATGTGCATACATGTATGATTGGTCGACCAGTGTGCAGAAAGGCAAAATCTCATACATATTGATGATGCGTTGGTTTCGGTTTGGCTGTGTGTTAGCTGCACTGTTGCCAACTTGTGCTTTTCGCACTAAATTTAGTGATTGTCTTTATTCAAAACGCGAAAATTTTCGAGTTTAGTGCTTGGTGCGTTTTTTGGTGCTTTTGTTTTTAGTTTGAAGACACCAAAGCTGTAAATCTTAACAAAAAGGGGGCAAAATTTATAGCAATCGTAAGTTTTGTAAGAAACTTTACAAAAATCAAAACAAAATCATGTCACAATCAAGAACGATAGAATACAAGATTGCGCATTCCCGCAGAATGACATTTGTGGCAATGGGTAAACAAAGGATATGGCGAAGAACAATGAGTTGACAGTTGTGAATTTGCAGTGAGAAAACGTGTTTTCTTCACGATTCACCAATTTCTCAAGCCATCTTTGATTATAGCAAATTAAGCACAACGTTATCAAAAAATATAAAACCACTCTTGAAATGTGTTCAAAAGAATAGGTCTTATTAATTAACTATTTAGAATTTTTGCGTTTGTATTGCAGGTGCCGAAAAAGTGATAATAAACAAGAAAGAAAGTCTAAGTTCGGGCGGAGCCGAACATTAAATACCCGGCGCAAGTATTAAATATATGTTTTTTCACCTTTACGAAACCTACCGCTAGATGGTAAGCCGGGGTGTATCAGTTTTGAGTAAATTAGCGTCCTTCAATTTCGAAATATTGAAGTTTCAAGCATTTCTGAAATTTACTAAATTTAATTTTTAGTGCGATTTCAATAATTTTCAACGTTTTGCTTATATGTGGCAAGCACAATAACCACACCGAGTTTGGTACAAATTGGTAGAACGGTTACCGATATACATATATGTGATCATAAGTGGGCGGTGCCATGCCCATTTTCCAAAATTTTACCATAAACGTATTTCTTGGTAAAGAATTGTTGCAAGCATCAATTTTGAATAAATTAGCTTCAATATTTACTGATTTATCGAAGATTTTGTATTTCTCTAAATTACCGTTATATGGGATGTGGGCGTGGTTATTGTCCGATTTTAAAAATTTTCGGCCATTTGGTATGTTGTGCGAAGGCCAACAACTGTGCCAAGTTTGGAAGAAATTGGTGCAGCGGTTACCAAGATATACACATGTAACCATAAGTGGGCGTGGCTACGCCCATTTTCCAAAAATTTATAATATTCTTATTTTTCGTCTAAAAATTATTGTAAATATCAATTTTGAGTGAATTATCTTCAGTAGTTACTAAAATATCGCAGTTTTCGTATTTCTGGAAATTACCGTTATATGGGAAGTGGGCGTGGTTAAAGTCCGATTTCGCCCATTTTCAATACCAACCTACCTTGGATTAAGGGAAACCTACATACCAAATTTCGTTGAGATATCTCAATTTTTGCTCGAGTTATCGTGTACACGGACAGACGGACAGACGGACAGACGGACGGACAGACAGACATGGCTTAATCGATTTATTTTTTCATCCTGATCATTTATGTATACATTTGTCTATGTCTATCTCGATTCGTTTTGGCTGTTAAAAACAACCGTTATGGTAACAAAATTAATATACCCTTGTGCACAAGTGCGCTCGGGTATAAAAAGTGAAAAAAACTGCATTTGGGGGCTTTACCTCTACGGCTGCTGCAATTCAACACGACACGACATTTTTATAAAGTTTTTATTACAAATAAACGTTTTTTACTTTAGAACGCACGAATTACTTCGATTTTCACTTGAAAGTACACAATACGTTTTCAATACGTTTGCGCTTGGTTCTAAACAAAAAGTTTGTTTACGTATTGCCATAAACGTCAAAGTCGGCAAAACTAAAGTAGCGGTTTCGGGAATGCGCCACCTTCAGTTCATTACACCATGTGTCACAATGACGATCATAGGCGAGCGAGCATATGTTTACCAACAATATAGAGAATAATCAAAATCGGGTGGGATTTGAGGAGTATACAGCTTTTTTGACACAAAAATATTTTTCCCACTATGCGCCAGTGGATAATACGCCCAAATAAGACACATTAAAAAGGAAAATCAAATTTCGTTACGTTCCAGGTTTTAAGCGGTCGGAAAGAAAAGTTCCTTATGTTTCTTTAGCACATAAGAGACTGCAGTTTAGACTTAAACTACCACATACATAGCTCATGAAACTTCATTTCTGGTTTTTGCCTTCGTTTGGAAGAATTTGTAGAAAAAATTAAGCAAAACGAAGAAAATTTTAACATTTAAACAGTTAGTAACAATTAATAAATTTTGTTTAGATCTAAGCGAAACGGCAACGCTGGACACAAATTAGAAAATAAGAACAAGAATCTTAACGTCGCTTGAACGAAAATATTTGAATTTATAGAAAACAGAATAAATTCCAGTGTCGAGCTAAAAACATTGATCTTTATTAATTTGAATCGGCATCCCCACAGTAAATTTTTTCATGTATACAAAGTCCACTAAATACTCCAATAAAAATTTGGTGCTTTTTTCGAAAAAACGCGATTTTTCTTGGGTTTTAGTGCTTTTTCAAATTTAAAACATGGCAACACTGGTTAGCTGGATATGCAATTTGGTTTTATGAATTATTGCTGTGCTCTGCCGCAAAATGAAGTGCACATGTAGTATGAGAAAATATCCGTGCGAAAATGCAAGTGGACGCCAGAGTGATTTTAGCAAACAAATAAGAGGAAGCCCCAAACGAAATATGCCGAGCAAATAAGTATACCTGAAAAAAGTTATGATGCAAGGCAAACTCCTCTGAAATGCATTACAATTTTTTGTGTATCCTTTTTTCTATGGTAATATTTGAAAAGTTTTGCAGTTTGAAACTGTTTTTTATGCTATGTTTAGATAAGCGTATAACTCAAATTAATTAAAACAAAAAACTATAGACATAAGCATGGGCGTACGCATGTACGAGCTATGGGGAGTGGATTTTTGTGTAAAGACGCAGTCGCATTTTAAAATTTGCATGCAATTAAGGTAACTAACAAATTTGTGTTTTAACTCTTCAATGAGCTCATAATAAACTTTACGCAAAATATAAATTCCTTTGTAGGGCTCGGTACAACTCAATTGTTACAATAACAAGTAATTTTTAAGCAAAAAACACAACCTACTTCAATTGTTATATACAAATTTAGAAGTACCGTTAATTTTTTTATGATCCAATGATCGGATCTAAACCAAATTGGTATGGTACCTCCCCTGAGGCACCAGAAAAAGAATTATCGAAATCGGTTAATGTGGTCTGGTCCAAAGTTATGCGGTAACATACATAAAAAAAATCCGATAAATTGATAACCTCCTCCTTTTTTTGAAGTCGGTTACAAATAGAAAAATTAATGAGGTAAATTATTATAAATTTTTATAGCTATATTTTAACATTCCCAATAAAATTTACATAAAAAAATCAGGGTTTCATTTGTTGAATGAATTTAAATGAATAAAAAGAAGTGTAGAAATCTATATTAAACAAATTCATCGCCAATGTTACGCTGACTGACCCGCTTAATCAATTTTGGCAGAATATGGTGGCCGCTGGTGTAGTGGTTACCTGTGCGCGCTACCATTTCCGATCAAATCTCGGGGCTCAGACTTTGCTAAAAAAACCTCAGGGCTTGGGAAACATTTTCAGTTTTTGTATTAACATTTGTCTTTTCTCATGCAAGAATTTAATTTAGTGTGTTTCTGTGTACTACGTTATTTGCTTTCGATAGCGCTGAACTTTCCATCTCTATGTCTAGAGTTTCCATCAAAAAGAACACATTAGTCAACAAGTTCTTCAACAGAGGGAACGGACTGCTTTTTTTTTGTAGTTAGATAAATAATGTTTGAGCACTTGTGGATGGATATATGAAAACATTTGTTAGCCTTTAAGAAAAGTGTGTTGATATGGCACCAATTGACATGATTATGTCTTTATGCAGAAAAGAAACATCCAACAATGTATACGTGTCTTTTATAAAGGGAACGAACAAAAGTGGCCCCAGAAGGCTACCTTGGGGAACACCTGTGGCGTTTGAGGTTTTTGGTAGATAATGCGGTAATATTTTACATTGAATTGCTAAACCAAGATTTACTGCATTGTCTACCATAACCTATAAATACCACAAATACAAAATTAAGGGATATATACATACATACAACAAATCTCGAATGACCCTAACGACTTCTTAAGTGTAGAAAAATAGAAAACTAACAATTTTATTTAGTGCCAAAAACAAAGGATATTGCTCTCGTCGTGCCACAGACCAAAAGAGTGCAGTCGGCACATCGTTTTCATTGCCTCCTCTTGGATCGCTAAATCCAGAGTAGAGGTATACGCCGCCGAGCCACGCCGCCGCCGCCGCCGCCGCCGTTTTTTGTCATTCCTCACGCGCCGCCGCCGAGTTACGAAAATACCGGGGCGGCGGCGGCGGCGGCGGCGTTCGGCGCCTAAGGAATTTTGTACAAAATTTTCATTATGTATGTACATTGAATACATCGTTTGAAGGAACTAAATACTACTTGTATAAAAACACAATTTTACGAAATGAAAATTACATTTTTAAATTAGTTTTTTTGCATAATTTGGGTCATTAGACAAGAATATGATCTTCTTTGTTTTTCCAAAAAGAGCGTAACCCAGAAAAAACATAGGTAACATATTTTTCGACGAAAGCGTTTATTACATTTAAATTAGGGTCGAATACTGGTAATCTAACGATTTTTTTCCGCAGTAGACAATTCTTTTCAATACTACAACAATACTACTTTTTATACACCTACTACACAACAAGAAAGTTATAACACAACAAAAACTTTAACGCCAATCTCTCAGAAAGCAGTTTTAATAGAAGCGGCCTCTTTGCATCTAACTCCTCAATTAGTGGAGATATAATAAGGACAAGTTGATTTTTCTATGTATTTTTATACCTTTCATGAGCATGAAATGGTATTATAACTTTGGTCCGATGTTTGTAAGTACCAGAATAAAAAGAGATAGACCCATTAAAATGTATACTTATATGATCAGAACGTCGAGCTGAGTCGATTTAGCCATGTCCGTCTGTCTGTCTGTTCGTCTGTTTGTATGCAATCTAGTCTCTTAGTTTTCGAGATATGCGGATAAAATTTGGTGGGTGGGCGTATTTTTATAATGTATTAATCATTTGTCGGAACCGGAAGAATCGGACCACTATAACATATAGCTCCCATACAACTGATTGTTCAGATATGAGATTTTTCGTTATAACTTCTCCATTTATGCGGCTAGGAAAATGAAATTTTGCATTACTTGCACCCATTATCAACAGAATACTTACAGTGAAAATTACAAAGATCGGGTCACTATAACCTATAGCTCCCATACAACTGATTGTTCAGATATAAAATTTTTCGTTATATAGCTAGGAACATGAAACTCCGCACTGTTTTCACTAATTATCAACAGAAAACTTACAGTGAAAATTAAAAAGATGGGGTACCTATACCCTATAGCTCCCATACAAGTGATTGTTCAGATATGAGATTTTTCGTTATAACTCCTCCATTTATATAGCTAGGACCATGAAATTTTGCGCTATTTCCACTCATTATCAACAGAAAAAATAACAAAGATCGGGTAACTATAACCTGCAGCCCCCATACAACTGATTGTTCAGATATGAGGTCTTTTATCATAACTCCTCCATTTATGCAGCTAGGAACATGAAATTTCGCACCATTTTCACTCATTATTAACAGAATACTTACAGTGAAAATAACAAGGATCGGGTGACTATAACATATATGTATCTTCCATACATCTGATTGTTCAGATATGGGATTTTACTGTAAAACTCCTTTATTTGGACAGCTAAAACGATAAATTTCGTAAGATATTTTATAAATAATAATACAAAGTCTACTGAGAAAATCGTCAAAATCTATGCTGTATAAGCTTTATCTCCTATACCACTGATTGTTCAGATACCAGTTTTTGCGATATATCTTTATGTAGGAAACTAAACCCAATAAATTGTGTTACCGGTTTACATACCGATCACATAGCAGTGAAAATCACTTAGATTGGTGCTAATATAAGGTATATCTTCAATACCTCTGATTGTTCAGATGCGATTTTTTATATAGGTATGTAACTCCTCTATCGATGTATGCAGATGTATTCAAAAGCAGTAATCTGTCAAAGTAAAATTTGTAGATGTTCATGAAAGGTATGAAGCCATCGGCATAGCCGAAGACAGCGCTGCTCTTACTTGTTTTTCATTACATTCGGTTCTCGTTAGAAAAATTTGGCGCTTCATATTTTAGTGGAAATGTTAACCATCTATAAGCCATTTTTTCCAACAGTGGGTCAAAAAGGCCCATTCTGGTTCGAGTTGATGGGTTAAACTTTTGGAAAAAAGTAGACCAACCTTGTTTTCAATATGTAATCCGCAAAAAATCGTAGGAACTCCGTAATTTAATATAACGGTTGATAAGATTATTGCAAAAATTTATTGAGAGCGACATAAATTACCCCAACAACTAAACTTTTAAAATTTTTTTATTTCTTTAAATTTCAATAGCATAAACGGATCTGTAGAGAACATAGAGATCCGTGTGATTATGTATGTATATACCTCAGACCTTCTTCTGTTCGCCCATCAATCAGCGCCAGACACTCAACATTTTAATTCAAGTAGGAAGTAACAATATTTAAATTTAAAACTAATTCAATAAAGAAATAAATAGAATTATAATAACAGAATAATTGGCATCGCGAATGCCTAACGCTGACGAGTTGAAATGATAAGATTAGTAGCCTCATGGCTCTTTGAAATCTACCTTATGAGCAATAGCGCCGGCGTTTCCAAACGCGCCGGCGTCGCCGCCGCCGCCGAATATTTTTGAAGTTGACCACGCCGCCGCCGCAAAGTCTGTCGGCGTAAACCTCTAATCCAGAGTCGACAAATTCAACAAAGCATTAAGAGCCCTTCCTGACGTTGTACTCATGGCGCCTGTAATACCTATACATACACTCCTTTGTAGCCTGTTTAGCACAGAAGCCATGGTTTTGCCCATAGTTCTGCGTCACTATACTATAGCAGAATACGTGACGATTGGCCAGACTAAAGCTATGTATATCCAAAATACCATAGCCGGTCTCAGACCCCAGGTCTTGCTAAAGGTTATTCGACACTGTCCGAAAACTTTCATCGCTCAATTTACCTTCAGCTCGACGTGAGTTTTCCATGCCAGCTTCGTATCTAGAGTTACCCCTAGATATTTCACATTCACGGGAAGGCTTAAGTTTACGCCTCTAAGCACTGGAAGGTTGAGGCCTTCCAATTTTCTCTTCCGCGTAAACAGGACTAGGGTTGTCTTGCTGGGATTGACAGCAATACCCTGTTAAGTGCACCATTCATCAATCTTATTCAGGGTTCTCTGTGTCTTAACACAAACCTCCATGAGAGATTTACCTGATGACAGTGCACAGACATCATCCGCGCAAGCTTGGATGTGAACGAAGTCTTGCATTTCCGTTAGTAGGGAGTCCACTACCAAACACCACAAGAGAGCTGAGAGCACCCCGCCCTGAGGGCATCCTCTCCCAACTTCTGCTATGGTATAAAGGCTAGCTTCTCCTGATAGCATGAAGTGCATCCACCTTATGATGGTTTTGTTTACACCATGTCTTCTGGCCGCAGAGCACATGGAGTCAAAAGTAGCATTGTCAAACGCCCCCTCAATATCAGCGAAGACTCCCATTGCACACTCACCTGCTTCCAGCCCCACCTCGATGGGGCACCGAAATTGCGCATATGGAAACTGTGCATTTAGACATTATTTCGGTTTCAACCGAAACTGTGCATGTATGCTTTATTTCGGTTTTTACCATATGCATTATTTCGGTTTTAAACCGAAACTGTGCATGTATGCATTACTTCGTTTTTTTTCATATGCATTATTTCGCTTTTAAAACGAAAGTATGCATATGCATAATTTCGGTATTTTCTCATATGCATTATTTCGGTTTTCAACCGAAACTGTGCATGTATGCATTACTTCGGGTTTTTCATATGCATTATTTCGGTTTTCAACCGAAACTGTGCATGCATGCATTATTTCGGTTTTTGTTATATGCATTATTTCGGTTTTCTAACGAAAGTGTGCATATGGATAATTTCGCGTCTTTCACATATG
>NW_016157118.1:478293-499732 GCF_001687245.7 Rhagoletis zephyria | reverse complement strand
CATTACTTCGTTTTTCTCATATGCGTTATTTCGGTTTTCAAACGAAAGTGTGCATGTATGCATTATTTCGGGTTTTTCATATGCATTATTTCGGTTTTCAACCGAAACTGTGCATATATGCATTATTTCGGTTTTTTTCGTATGCATTATTTCGGTTTTTTTCATATGCATTATTTCGGTTTTCAAACGAAAGAGTGCATATGCATAATTTCGGTTTTTCTAATATGCATTATTGCGGTTTTCAACCGAAACTGTGCATATATGCATTATTTCGGTTTTTTTCGTATGCATTATTTCGGTTTTTTTCATATGCATTATTTCGTATGCACAGTTTCCATATGCACAATTTCAGGGTGCCCACCTCGATCTTTGTCACAAGGTCATGCAGGGCTGATTCATAGGATTTTCCGCTTTGATATGCATGTTGACGAACACTAAGGGGGCTTTTCACCAAAACCCTTGATCTAATGTACTTCTCGACCATGCGCTCCAGACTTTTCAGCATGAAGGATGTCAGGTTAATTGGCCTGAAGCTTTTTGCCAGCACATAGTCATCCTTTCCTGATTTGGGAATGAAGACTACCCTGACTTTTCATCAAAGAGTGGGAACGTGGCGAAATGCCAGACAGGTCCTAAATATCCTTATTAGAGCCCCTACAAGCCTGTCTTCCCCACACTTTAGCATTTTCGGATACACACCATCTGGGCTCGGTGACTTAAAATTGTCAAAAGAGGCTAAGGAAACCCCCACTCAATAAAATTCATCGGAATTTGACCTTGGGATGACCTCTAGATTACCTTGAGGAATCAAGGAACCCCCATACTCGGTTTCAGCGACAACAAAAACAATTTTATTTTTTTTTTTTCAATAAATTTTTTGTCCTATTTGACGTTGAAATGACCTCGAAGCTGACATTATGGAGGTTAACGGACCTCAGATTCCGATTAAGTGAGTCTAAAACCTTATATGTATGCATTTTTAGGTTTATTCAATGAATTTTTCCCTACTTGACCTTTAACTGACCACGAGCCTGACGTGGTGGATACTAACGGACTCGGATTCGCATTCAGCGTATCGAATAACATATATAGGTTTGGTTTAATATGCATACACTTTTTTTTTGTAAACCTGTGTAATCAATGCCATTTGATCCGCACCGTTCGTTCAATTTTGAAAAATGAGGTGTAATATTAAAGGGCTTGGGCTGCAGATGTGCCGTGAGGTTTAGGTTTTAGTTTTTCGAAAATGGTTGACACCCTTGCAAAAACAAGAATTATTCAAATTATTCAAAATTATTTATAAAGCTAAATGAGTTATTGCAATATGGGTATCAACCAAAATGGTTTTGAAAATGCTTTAATTCTTAAGTACATGTATGAGGGTTGCCACCTGTTTAAAAAACTCAAATTCAGTTTGAACTAAGGTAATTGAAATATTTGCCACCTTATGGGTGACAGACATAAGAACGTAGTACTAGAAAATATTGTGAAGAGCGTTACACCCTTTTTAAAAGTCGAATTTTGTTAACTTATACGAAAGTATGTATATGAAATATTAAAATTTGGGTAGCAAACGAGGCATTTTCAACGAATCTTTAGTTTGAACTTGGAAATCTTTCAAAAGTGTTGCCACTCTTAAAAAATTAAATTCAAATTATTTATTAAGTTAAATGAATTATTAAAAGATGGGTATATATTCAGGTGAGTTACCACGTGTTGAGAAAATCAAATTCAATTTATTTCATCAGTTAAAAAAGATTTAAAAAAATTTCAGTTTGAAAATGCTTTTAAAGAGGATTGTCACCTGATTCAAAGGCGAATTTATGTATCTTATACACAAGTTCTATGTATTAAGATATGGTTTTCAGCCAAAAGAGTGTTAATATATCTTTAGTTTACTTTGAATATTTGGAATATTTTTGAATATAATTTATCAGTTAATTGAAATATGTGTCCCAATGTCAAACGAAAGAGATTTCAAAAAAAATTAGCTTCATACTAAATTATCGACGCTTAGATATAAGAAGAAAAGATAATTAGAGATAAAAGAGAGAACCGTTTGGAAATAAGACAAGTTTTACTCTTAAATTAAGGCATCCTGTCATAAGAGGTTTTGCATTTTCTTGATACGCGGTTTGTACTATAAACAACGATATAGAGATATACACCGTTACGACGCATTTCGAAAATGGGATATCAAATTAAAGAACTGGACCTGTAGATGTTTTATTTTTTGAAGTTAGACATTTTTTTTTAGGGTTTTTTTAGGGTGATTAGGAATTTGGTGAAATGAAAACACTGTGTTCGAGACCTGTCTTTAGTCGGAAACGGTTGGATGGGATTAGATGAAACATTTGAAATATTTTGTTAGGCTTTTTTAATGGGGTTGCCATCTATTTTAAAAGTAAAGACCTTTATTTTGGCCCAACAAATGTTAGTATATTATAAAAAAATATATAAACGGCTTTTAGGTTTTTTTAATGGGGTTGCCATCTGTTTTAAAAGTAAAGACCTTTAATTTGGCCTAACAAATGTTATCTATATATATAAAAATGAAATGTCTTTCGTATGACGGCGATGCCTGACCAAACGGTTCAACCGATTTCAATTCTGTAAAAAGCACATTTTTGGGCCTTCTGTGTGGAAGGTTCTTTGATTTCAAAATATTTGAAATTTTTTGATGTTGTTGCCGAAAAATGAAGAAAGCTGAGACGTCACGATTTCACAATCTCATAGAGTTTTGCGTATATTGAATGTCACTAAACTACTAAACGGCTGGACCGATTTCGTTCATATTTGGAACATATTTCAGCACCTTAAAGGGAAATATTTCGACTAAAAATTTAATCGCTAGGTGGCGCTGGGGTCCGGATATTCATACTTGCATTTACTTGCTGATTTGGCTCATATTTAGAAAATAATTTAGCCAATTTAAAAGAAATATTTGGACTTGAAACTTACACGACAGGTGGCCCTGTGGCCGAGACATCCCCAAAAATTATTTTATGCTAAGAGAAGGATATATCTACTATATATTTGTGGAAGTATGTATGTATGTATGTATGTATGTGCCAGGTTGTAGCCTAAACGGACGGACAGAATCGAACAAAATTTTGACAGAGTATTGCCATGACACCTGGGCCTATAATAGGGTAAAAAATTGGGATTCGACAAGTGGGCGTGGCACCTCCCATAGGCGTGAAATTTTTAATCAGCCATAACTTCGAAACTATAAGTCACATGAACTTGAAATTTGGTATGCAGTCATATATATGGTATGGTAGGTGCTTACAGTAGAGTAAAAGTGGGCGTGGCACATCCCATAGACGTGGACCCTTTTATCAACTATAACATGGGAACCATAAGTCCCATGGACTTGAAATTTGGTGTGCAGGCATATCTACGGTAGGCGCTTTAAGTAAGGCATATATAACTGAGTGGAACATCCCATAGGCGTGGAAAATTCGGAATCATATGTCACGTGAAATTGAAATTTTTTACGCAGACGTATCTATAGTAGGTGCTTATAGTAGACTATATACAAGTGGGTTTGTAAAAGGGGGAGCGGCACGTCCCATGAACCTGGAATGTTTTATCAGCTATAACTCCGGAGCTATAAGTCGCTTGAACTTGAAATTTCGTACGCAGCCATTTTAATGGTAGGTACTTATATTAGGGTATATATAAATGAGTTTGGAAAAGAGTGCATGGCACATCCATAGGCATGGCATTTTTTATCAGCTATAACTTCGGAACTATAAGTCCCACGAACTTGAAATTTAGTACGCAGATATATCAATGGTAGGTGCTTAGGGTATGGGCGTGTAGGTAGGTGGTAGGGCGTGGAAAATTTTATCAGCTATAATTTCAAAACCATAAGTCAAATGAAATTGAAATTTGGTACGCAAACGTATCTATGGTAGGTGCTTATAGTAGGGTATCTTAATATATCGAGCCCTAACCGCCAAAATAACGTAAGCGACATTTTTTCAAAATTTTATTTTTGATGCAGAAATGCATCTAGATGCTCTAGGAATATTTCTGCATCAAAAAGAAAATTTTGAAAAAATGTCGCTTACGTTATTTTGGCGGTTAGGGCTCGATATAAAAGTGTCACTGTGTTCGTTTACGCCAATCTCCGATACCGCTTAAACGATTTCAATGAAATTTTATCGGTTCCAACTTAAAAGATAGGATAGTTGTGAAACCGAGAAAAAATATTTTTTTTTGTCATCGAAATTTTTTCTATGCTTCTCGCATCGTACTTACCTAATATACATATAAAAATCGAACTCTTCCTAAACGGCTCGACCGATCTTTATGAAATTTGTGTTATATATGGTAAGTATGAGAATCGTATGTAAAGTATACTTCAAACCGCTAGGTGCAGGGGGCGGTGCACCTCCCATATAAACCGAATTTTTCATAGTGCACATCTCTGGAAGTGTGCATGGTAGACTACTCGAATATGGTATGGAGATATGTGAAAACATTTGCATATTCATGGAAAAATTGCGGTTATTGGAAAAAGTTACGTGGCACCTCCCATACAAACTGCATATCCCGGAAAATGTTCATGGAAGAGGTCTCGAACTTGGTATGGAGATATATTGAAGCAATCGCATACTCAAGGAGATAAATTGTGGTTATCGGAAAAGGAGGCATGGCACTTCCATCGAATTTTTCATACTGCATATCTCTGAATGTGTTCATGGAAGAGTACTGGAACCTGGTATGTACAAGATATATAAAACGCGACTGGTCATGAAGAAAAGTTGGGGCTATTGGAAAAAGGGACGTGGCACCTCCAATGGTAAATTACTCGAAAATGATATAGAGATATATGAAATCAATCCCATGCTCTTAGAGAAAATTGGGGTTATTCGAAAAGGGGACGTGGCGCCTTTCAAACGCACTGAAACTATTACGTATCTTTGTATGCATGTACAGTTTTGCTAAGTTATTTAAGACGACAAATATGCTTTCTGACAACCACCAAACCGTAATATTAGAAGACAAATGCGTCACTAAAAATCATGAACGTGAACTCTTGGTGAAAATGTTGGACCAAAATGTTTCAATACACGGTTAAAAATTTCGGTTTTAAATTTAAACTTTTCGGACTACATATATGACCAAACTACATAAATTCAGTTTCAAATACAAACCTTCTAAATTTAAAAAAAAGAGGGCACATATGTTGGGTTTAGAATTTAAACAGTTCGGTTTAAATTTTAAACCCAAACATTTTCATAATTAAGAATAAAAAATAAAAATAAAATTTCATGCTCCGTCTGATGGGGATTGAAACCGGATAACCTTAGTAGCAACCAATTGTATCAAGCAGATTTGCACACTCAGCTACAGCCACGCATGTATGTAAATGTGATTTCATATGTTGAGTTTGAATCAACACCATATTTCGCTGTGTGCAAACATTTTCTATTTCGGTTTAGATTTTAAACCAAATTTTCTATATATCAAACCCAGAAACTAGAATTAAAACATTTTGATAGTAGTTGGTTGAATAAAAAAAATGAATTAGCAACAAGAGTTTACGGGATGTACATAGCTCAGTGGTTAACTCTTCTGACTTTGAACATCGAATTCGCAGGTTCGATACCTGCTGAAGCTTAGAAAAAAGAAGTCTGATGAAGAGATGTGGTGATCTCCGAAATAGCTGCTATAACTTCTACCGCTTAGACTTTGTTGCTTTTTCAATTTTTCCTAATAAACAATCGTGGTACAAAGCTCATTAAAAATAAAACATTTTGGTTTTATTTTTGAACCACGAGCTCTTGGACTAAAATTTAAGCCACAATATATTAAAAATTGCTTAAAACTATTGACTGGTTTAAAAAGTAGACTATAAAAGATTAAAAAAGGCAGTAGTCCCAGCGCGGTTTAAAAATTAAACCCAATCTTTTGATCGTGTACAAAAAATTTATTTTGGGCGGGACGAAGTTCGCCGGGTCTGCTAGTTATATTATAAAAAAATATATAAATAGGTACCAACTTTCCTCGATATATTTCTGTTTGAAAGCTATTTCAGTCCTCTTTCATTTGTTACCACATTTGTTTAATTTGGATAAGCGGTTTGTTTATTATTACGAAGGGACTTTTATTTCGGACATAAAAAATATTTGGCTAAATTTAACTGGCCTAAAAATACAAACATAAAAATTCTCTATAAAAATAAATATTTTTAAAATTTGTTTTCCTTGAAAATTTTTTCAATACACATTTTTTTGTAAAAAAAATTAGTTTTTGAAAATATGCCATATCAAAAAAATTTTAAGAAAATCACAATGGTAGCTCTAAGTATTGCGCAATATTTACGTATAGTATTACGCAGCGTTGCCATTTTAGCCGTTTTCCTGCTAGATTTAGCCGGTTGCGCAGCAAACAGCCGGACATAATTCGATTTAGCCGGCAGCCGATTTGTTAGCCGTTTTGCAAAAAAAATTAGCCGTTTTTAACCGATTTTGCTCTTCGCCTTATTTTATTAATATTCAAATATACAAGTTTTTATTTTTACAAATTTAGTGCTCCAAAATCTATTAGAAATGGCTAGTCTTATCTCTGAGAAAATTTTCATGTCGGACTGTGTTATATAAAATTGAAAAACAATCAGATAGTGAGCCGATTTTAATGTTTTTTTGTTTTAAGCGAGTGACCCAAATACACATAATCTGGGACGCGTCATTTTAGCAGATTAAAAAGTTACAAGTTTTGCTGAAATTTTGCAGAATTTTCATAATATTTACACCAAGTGTGAAATCTTTTTGTAGTATATGTTGTTTGTTAGGTAATGAGCTACTTATTCATAAAAAATAATAAATATTAAATAAACTAAAGAAAAATAGGCAAAACTTGCTTCAATTTTGCGTCCCAGTTTATATTTGGGAGAACGTAGCGGGAATTTTCTGCATAAAATATTTGTTATGAATGTCTTAAATTTAAGTGTGAAGTTTTATTCGCTACACTTAGAAAATAAAAGAGCACGAATTTCGATGTGGAGCAAAACTCTCTGGGAAGACAATACATGGTGCAAACATACTTTTTAAATATTATAAAATAAAACTGCAGTAGTTTTCATCTTATGTGGATAATTCTTGTGACAAATACATAGTTTCGTGCTTATATTTTTGCATACATATTTTTAGCAGCACCACATCTTTATCAGAAAATTCCGAGAATCCAAAAATAGGTACTGTTACAAGTTGCAGGCATCATTTTAACCCGACCTCTTTCCTGTTCCACGGATAATGGTACATCTTTCAGAGGTTTAAAGATATTTTGCGTCAGCAATTTGTTATCAACCTACGTACCCTACCTNACCGATTTTGCTCTTCGCCTTATTTTATTAATATTCAAATATACAAGTTTTTATTTTTACAAATTTAGTGCTCCAAAATCTATTAGAAATGGCTAGTCTTATCTCTGAGAAAATTTTCATGTCGGACTGTGTTATATAAAATTGAAAAACAATCAGATAGTGAGCCGCTTTTAATGTTTTTTTGTTTTAAGCGAGTGACCCAAATACACATAATCTGGGACGCGTCATTTTAGCAGATTAAAAAGTTACAAGTTTTGCTGAAATTTTGCAGAATTTTCATAATATTTACACCAAGTGTGAAATCTTTTTGTAGTATATGTTGTTTGTTAGGTAATGAGCTACTTATTCATAAAAAATAATAAATATTAAATAAACTAAAGAAAAATAGGCAAAACTTGCTTCAATTTTGCGTCCCAGTTTATATTTGGGAGAACGTAGCGGGAATTTTCTGCATAAAATATTTGTTATGAATGTCTTAAATTTAAATGTGAAGTTTTATTCGCTACACTTAGAAAATAAAAGAGCACGAATTTCGATGTAGAGCAAAACTCTCTGGGAAGACAATACATGGTGCAAACATACTTTTTAAATATTATAAAATAAAACTGCAGTAGTTTTCATCTTATGTGGATAATTCTTGTGACAAATACATAGTTTCGTGCTTATATTTTTGCATACATATTTTTAGCAGCACCACATCTTTATCAGAAAATTCCGAGAATCCAAAAATTGGTACTGTTACAAGTTGCAGGCATCATTTTAACCCGACCTCTTTCCTGTTCCACGGATAATGGTACATCTTTCAGAGGTTTAAAGATATTTTGCGTCAGCAATTTGTTATCAACCTACGTACCCTACCTCGGAAAAGCAAAAAACTTTATATTCGAACGTTTGCTCAGGTGTACCGAATTCTGGCAGTTTGGAAACGCGCAACACTTTTAATATTTTCATCCAACTTCACTAACTTCAAATTTTTTTCTACTTTTGTAGGAAACAAAAATTTTTCTGCTAGTGAATCTGGTGGCATGATTTTAGTTAAATGTCATAAACTTGTTAAAAGTGAAGTGGTCGGCAACAACAACGAATGTCAATAAATTAAACTACCTTCTGCTTTCACAGCTTTACGTGTTCATTTCTCAAAATATTGCTCTCCGACTAAGCAAAAGTGCCATACTTTCAGCTAATATAGTCATTTTGCGGGACAAAAAGCAACCTACTGAAAATGATCCAATATTTATAAGAATGCAAAATTGTTTAATAGAAAAGAAAACGCCATAAGTTTGTAATTTATCTCTGTTTTTATATTTAAGTAATACAAACATGACTTCTGAACGACAGTTTCCTTTGTTAAACAAAACTAAAGGGGTATACAGCTTAGCTACGTATAAATAATCCTTATTAACCAAAAAAAATTTAATGGATTTACTAGTCTTTCTAATTGTAGTTTATATATTTTAAAAAAAATTAATTCTGGTAGAAACATTTTTAGCCGTTTTTTTGTCCAATCTAGCCGGTCGCCCTGAAAAGTTCGGCAACACTGGTATTACGGGGTGCACTCTACAAAAATTTGAGTTATGCTTTTTTTTACACCGAAGTTGAGTAAATTAAGTACATTACCAATTTTTTTAATTTTTTGTAGAATTTTTTTGAGTATGCAGTTTTGTAGCCCATTAAATTTTAGTATAACAAAGTGCAAGTTTTAAGCGATTGTAAAACTGGCGTTAAATTTTTAATTTTTTTCTTTGAAAGCGAGTTTGCGCATTTTCTTCCTTAAGAAAAAAGTGCAAAAAGCCGTCAGCGTAAAAAATATTAAAAATCAACGCAATTTTGCAGTAGCTTAAAGCTTGCAGTTTATTATATTAAAACTTAATGGGCTACAAAACTGCATACTCACAAAAATTCTAAAAATTTGTAAATTTGTAATGTACTCATTTTAATCAACTTCGGTGTAAAAGAAATACATAATCTAATTATTGTAGAGTGCACCTCGTAATACTATACTTAAATATTGCGCAATACTCACAGCCAAGGTACATTCAAAACAGGTAGAAGCCAATTTGACGTCAAACTTTTAAAAGTCCAAATTTTCGGAAGAGTAAAAATGAGAATGAGCAAGTGAAATGGAAAAGGCAAAATTACATTCCACTGGCTGACATTTGTAAGTAAATTTTAAGTTAATTTTTATTTATTTACTTTGTTTAATGTAAATTTGTGTAACGTTTATTAAGCTATCACAACTTGTTGCAGTGTTGTTGGAGGGTCTTGCTGGCATAAGGGTCATAGGAACACCGCTTGGAAATGAGTGGTGTGTGCATTATAAGTATTTAGCATCACATAATTAACTATTGCACATTCCATATTGGTATAAAGCACACAATTACATAAGTTTAAACCGCACAACACTGCTAAAATTCAACAGCAAATTAAAATTTTCCATTAACGAACATTCAAAATAAAACGATATGACATTTCCAAGAGTAACGAAATATAGGAAATAACAAGTAATTTTTAGCAAAAAAACAACCGACTTCAACTCTCATATAAAAAAAAAGTATATATATATATATATATATATCGTGATCCACTGTTCGGATCTTAACCAGATTAGTATGGAACCACCTCTGAGACACTACCTTTCCGATGCAAAATTATCGAAATCGGTTGCCGTGGTCCAAAGTTATGCGGTAACATACATAAAAAAAAATAAAAAATAAAAAATAAAAAAATAAAATATTCCGACGAACTGATAACTTCCTCCTTTTTTGGAAGTCGGTTAAAAATAAATCAAGTTGAAGTTTAAAGGTTTGGTCCTATTGAGAGCAACGTCAACATGGCTTTTACCTGTTTTTATGTACCTTGACTCACAGCCACCATTGTGATTTTCTTCAATATTTTTTGCGGTGACATAGTTTCAACAACTATTTTTTTTATCAAAAAATTAGTGTGTGAAAAATGTTTCAAGAAAAAAAAATTTAAAAATATTTTTTTTTTCATAAAGAATTTTGATGTGTGTATTAGGGATGTTGCGAATGTGGGATTTTAGACATCCGTCCGCATTCGCATCCGAGGATGTTTAAAAGCAAACATCCGCGGATGCGGAAGCGAATGCGGATGTCATGTATTTTTAAGAAATAATTTAGGTGATTTAAGTAAATAAAAAAAGGAAAGATTAGTAATTTTTAATGATGTTTTTTTTCATACCCGAGCGCACTTGTGTACAAGGGTATTATAACTTTGTTCACATAACGGCTGTTTGTAATAGGCAAAACGAATCGAGATAGATATAGACAGATGTATACATAAATGATCAGAATGAAAAGAGAAATCGATTAAGCGGTGACTGTCTGTCCGTCCGTCAGTCTGTGCACACGATAACTCGAGTAAAAATCGAGATATCTTAACGAAACTTTGTACGTGCACTTCTTTGATTAAATCACTTTCTTCTGAAATGCATATTTGTATACTTCGTATATAAAAATTTGAGAAAAACAACATTTAAAGGAAAAAATAACTTTTTTTTATAAAAAAAAAGTATTTAAAACAAGAAAATTATTAACAGATTTTTAAACAATTGATACCGTTGTAAAGGCGAGTAAACCCCCTTTCTTTTGATATGCATATTTGTATACTACGTAAATAAAAATTTGAGAAAAACACTTAAAAAAAATACCAATTTTTTCTTATAAAAAATATTTTAAACAAAAAAACAAAACAAAACAAAAAATGAATTAGCAACAAGAGTTTACGGGATGTACATAGCTCAGTGGTTAACGCTTCTGACATTGAACATCGATTACGCAGGTTCGATCCCTGCTGAAGTCTAGAAAAAAGAAGTCTGATGAGGAGATGTGCTGATCTCCGAAATAGCTGCTATAACTTAACTTCTACCGCTTAGGGCCGTTTGGACCATGTCTAGTTAATTCTAACTCCCAGTTAAACATCTTTATCGACGTTATCGACACCCTTCATATAACATGTGATCGATAAAGCAGTTAACGTGCTTAACTGAAGGATGTACCTCCAGTTAGCGTTAACTAGACATGGTGCAAACGGCCCTTAGACTTTGTTGCTTTTCCAATTTTTCCTAATAAACATACGTGGTACAAAGCTCAATAAAAATATTAAAAATGTTAATAAGCCACAATAACATTGACAAAAAAACTTCTAATTAGTAATACAATTGAATACTTTATTTAAATAAAACCGAAAATTACCTTTAATTTTCATACATAACCTGTTATGTAAAAAATCAGAAACCATGGAGTTTTTGTATTTTTATATGCCTTGGACTTCTGTTACATATACTTTTGCTTTATTTTTAATAGGGCTGTGGGTGAACAAGAAAGAATTAATGCTTAAAACACTAATAATTTTTTAGTAATTTTAGTAATTTTTCTGTAATTTTTTTTATAAGAAAAACTTGGTATTTTTTCCTTTTAATTTTTCTCTCAAATTTGTATATACGAAGTATGCAAATATGCATATTAGGCGAAAGGGGGTTTAACCGCCTAAACAACGATGCCATTTTTTTTTAAATCGGTGAGCAATTTTTTGTTTAAATTTATTTTTGATAAAAAAAAAGTTATTTTTTCCTCTTAAGTGTTTTTTCTCAAATTTCAAAATTTTCAAAGGGGGTTTAATCGCTTTTACAACGATACCAATTTTTAAAAAACCGGTTGGTAGTCTTTTTTTAATATTTTTTTATACAAAAAAAGTAACTTTTTCTTTTAAATTTTTTTTTTCAAATTTTTATATGCGAAGTATACAAATATGCATATTAGACGAAAGGGGGTTTAATCGCCTAAACAACGATGCCAATTTTTTAAAAAATGGGTGAGCAATTTTTTTGTTTAAATTTATTTTTCATAAGAAAAAGTTATTTTTTCCACTTAAGTGTTTTTTTCTCAATCTTTTATTCACGAAGTATCAAATATGCATAAAAAATCGGTTGGTAGTTTTTTTTAAATATTTTTTTATAAAAAATAAGTTACTTTTTCTTTTAAATGTTCTTTTTTTCTCTAATTTTTAAATACGAAGTATACAAATATGCATATCACAAGAAAGGGGGTTGAATCACCTTTACAACGGTATGAATTATTTAAAAATCAGTTCAAAATTTTCTGAAATATTAAGTTTTTAATTTATCGAAGGTCTGACCTTTGACCCGTTATAGCATCTGTAATATAAGTTTTCAGAAAAAAAATGTATATACCATATAAATAAGAGCAAAAGGCGGAACACGTCTGTATTTTTACTATTTTTGCCTTTTACATGTAATAATTAAAAATAATTTTTTACCAAAGGTCCAATTTGGAACTTCGAGGACCCATATCTCGATTTCGGAGGCTAACTTCGAAAAACAGAGAAATTACTTTTTTTTCCTTATGACTCAGTCTCTTAAATTAAGTTGGTTTGGTTCAATACCCAGCCGAGTGCTGTACAGTGTAATAATAAAAAGCAATGGTATAAAACCAAATATCAGTTTTTGAACAATATTTTCTAACTTGATACTTGGATACTTAAAAAAATTTTTTGAGATACATTTGATCCCTTTTTTGTTTTTTTTTTTACGATGCATTTTTTCATGACGTCGCGGCAACACTGGCAAGAATGCGCCTCGTCGCTAAAGGCTTATTTTCACTTTGTCAAATTCAATGGCACTTGTCGTCAAATAAGTGAAAACGCATTGTAAAACAAGATTAAAAAGCACTATATTGATGGATTTCGATCAGGATAGGTCTTTAGTCGTGTACGTGTGCTGATAAATCGACGATCTGTCTGTTTTTGGCACATAATATTATCGGTAAAAGTATGGATAAAGGAGATAAAGTTCTGTCAAAATATGTCGACAAATTTTGACGTCAAAATATGACATAGTGAAACCCAGCCATAAGGATAACTTTAGCACACCACAGAGATTGGAATCGCAGAGTTTATCGCAAAAGTTTATCGCATTTTCTACGGTCGACTAAAATTTAGGTGATAATGGTTAATAGCTTTCTACCATTCAGAGATAACATAACTTTCCGTCAAAACTTTCATAAGCATTTTTTAGTTTCGCATTTGTCACTGACAGTTGAACCAGTAGATTTCAATTATTTTGTGCTCTTAGTAATAAGTTGTAAAAACGGAGGAAGAGAATTGTGGCCATCAGTGTGCAAAAGTTTTCTAGGTATGCCTTCAGTTGTCCACCTTTTACATAAACGCAAAAAGCCAATTCATTTTGCAATTTTATAGTCCGCCTCTTTTTCGCTTCTTATGTCAACGTCAAACTTTTTTGTCTCGTGCACACTTACATGTATGCACTCGTATTTCTACATATATACATAGACATTCATATATCCAAGTGTTAAGGCCATGCCCGATAAAACTTTGTGGCTTTGCGTAACATTTATAACTTTTCCAGCAAAGCGCTAGACGCAAAAGGTATGCCCAATGAACGCCAACGAAAAAATTGTGTGATGATTGGTGTACCCGTGAAAATTGATGTGGATTTTATTTACATATTTAGTTTTAAAAATATCAGCAATGTAATTAAATTTTATGTTTCTGCCTGAAATCTCGAATTTGAACGAAATAAAATAAATATTAAACCAGCTGATGGTCAACGCGCACAAAAAGATGGGTATTGGCCATCTTTTCGCTTCCAGGCTGCAGCAAAAACGATCTATGTATATAGCATGCTTGGCGCATTTTCACACATTTCATATTATCTGTCAAAGCGAACATGTCATGCAAAGCTAAGCAAGCGCTTTATCTGGCATAGCCTTAAGTGTTTGACCGTGCGCTGTAATTTTATCGAAATGTTACGGCAACCCACTGAGAAAATAGGAAAACGCCTTCCGCGGTAATCCATGTTTTCTTTCAGCTTTTAATACCAAAATTGTGATCGTGACCAATGTCATTTATTAGTCAAGCACAAAATGAACACCTGCTATGACACCTTACGTTCTAAGTTGCAAAATAACGTGCCACCGAAGTTATTTCCGGGCGCCGAACTACTCCGAGCGACTACTCTACATTATACGTACCCTACTTGGTAAAGAGGCTCAGGATGTTTGTATATCTGATACCAAATATACATTCTAAATTCCTACTTCCACAAGGCAGCCTCGCCTTTGTTAAAGTAAGGGGGTAAAGACCATCGGGTGAAGTTGAAGTTCCTGGTAAGGCGTTATTACGTGCTCTTATTTCCCACGGGGAAACTACATACTAATGTATTTATGTACAGCTATATACATAAATATGTAAATAAAAAATGAAAATCTAACCAACTGCACTCAAGCAAAGAAGGACAATAAAACTGCGAAAGCTGGCAAAAATAAATACAAAGGGATATAAACTTAAGTTCCAGAAAAGTGCAACTGTGTGAAAAACTTTACACCATCTACTTTCAGGTACTACACGTTTTGAAAATAGAGAAAAATACAAAAATTATAAAAAATAAAATGGTAAGGATAGTGGCAAAGAACAACAAGGAAATGCATTGAATTTGAAGAAATTGGCCACATAGAATTTCGCAATTTTAACAAAACGCGCAATGATTACGAAAAAGAAAATACATATTTACTTATAAGTATTTAATTGGGCTAAGGAAAGGTGTTGCCACCGTGGCATACATACTTATATACTTTATATGTATGTATGCACATACATATGTAGGTACTCACAAGCCATCCCTGCAGACAAACTGAGGACTAGTGAATCAAATTTCTAGTTCCGTACTAGATCTTTATCGCCAAAAATGAACCAGTCCGATAGAAACTAGATCCCCACCAGTCTGAAATCACCGATATGTTGTACTTTAAAGAATTATTTTATTTCACTTTTTTCATTAGAAATCTATATTTAAGGTGACGAGTTTCGAACTGCTTCGGAACTATAGAAAATGGGATGCAGAATGAAGTAGATCTTATCCGTCGCATTTCGAACTAGTTTGGAACTACCGAAAAAGGGATGCAGCGGGGGCTTGTTTACTTTATATAGATATGTGTTTGGCGGCTTTTTCGTTAAAATATGATTTTATTCTGCACTTCGCAGAAGCTTTTTCATAGTTTGTTTATAAAAACAAAAATTTGTGTTAATATTTTAACATCTTGGGACCATCTGGAATCTAACCAATAACAGCGGGCACCTCTGCAAACTTAGCTACAGACAAAGGTATGTAAACGTACATTTCTAACAAACATTCAGACAAATTGAATTTCAAATTAAACACACATTTCTTTGAAAATTATTTAAAATCGCACACACGGAAGAACCAAAGAGATTGAAAAATCATGGTACTTTTTTTTCGTCTGTCGATTTTAGAAGTGGTTCGAAACTATCGAAAAAGGGATGCAGCAGGTGGGCAATCGACACTTCCTAGGACCTAGGATATCGTCATGTTAAATTCGCCAGTTTTTTGCATGCAAAAGAGATTTATCGCCTACCAGTACTGGGCCTAAATGTACTAGAAGCGCACCAGTTCAGAACTGGAGATTTTCACCACAGGGATGCTACGTGTACACGTTCTAGCTTTGGGATGTGGCACGGTATCTATGTATGTATACATACATACGTATATATATTAGATGGAGTGACAAACATTGCATCCCTGCAGTAAAATTTAGAGACAGTCTCTTAAAGCGCTAGTTCCGCCCTACACATTTCAGAACCATCTCTGATCTAGTGCAAAACGACTGCAGAGAGGGACAGTTAAAACTTTCGGTGTGTTATACGGTAGACAAACGGGCTCGATTATTTGCATAACCAGCCTTAATTTGCTTTAACTCATGCATTTTCCTCTTTAAAATGAGCATAAGCAGCCGAACAAATGCACGAAATTTTTGGGAATTAACTCAGATCCGGGGAATTTTCGATGACAACACTGGTGAAAACGGCCAGTTGTTGTCTTTTGTACAAGTAAGCAAACGAAGCAGTCGAGTTTCGCGTACGCGGTAGCCGAGTGGTGAGAGTTGCGAGCTACAAGCCAGTAGCTGCCAGGTTCCATACTCGGTTGGAGCGATTGCGAAAAATTTTTTGTTTTTATTATTTATTTTATTTTTTTTTATTTTTTTTATTTATATATTTAATTTTACTTTATTTTATTTTCATTTGCCTTTTTTTATATCACATTTCTTATTTTACTATTAGTTAATTTTAATTTTTAGAGATGAATTTTGTTAAAAATTCAACAACAACTAACTGAAAGTAACGTAAAAAAAATATAGAACTATTAAAAAAAGAATGAAAAAGAAATAAAAAAAGTATCCTGACCGTGGGACTCGAACCCACGACCTTGCGGCTGGTTTATTCGCATTACTGCCGTCTGTAAGGGTAAAATTTTAATTTGCATTTATGCTTATTAATTCAAATTAATTTTCTCCGTCTGTCTACCATATTACTTGTGCTCTGTTGAGAAGCAAATGCACAAATTCGCACTTCCCGTACAATACGAAAATAGCTCAGCGGGAAGACCTCCGACTCTAACATCGTTGGTCACGAGTTCAAATCGCGGTGGAGGCAGTTGTGATTTTCAGATTTAAGAAATTTAAATTAATGAGTTCCGCTTAAAAATTGAAGAGAAAGTGATGAAATTTAATATAAACACAATAAAAAAAATAAATAAAAATTTAATAGAATGTAATCTCTAAAAGAACAGAAAAAACTGAAAAATATAAAAACATCTAATCAGAATTTTTTTACATAAAAAACTTATTGTCGCATATGTGTCCAAAATGGAACCAGTGCAGAACTAGTTCAAAAGTTCTGCAGAGGGGAGCAATTTCCACTTCGTAGGACATCGCCATGTAAAAAGAGACAATTGAAAGCAATGCGTTGGGATAGATCGAGAACCAGTACCGCCTCTTAAAGGGCTAGTCTTGAACAAGCGCGATTTACTGCAGGGATGTTACTGCAACTCGCATGCCTACAGTCACACCGCCACTGGTGCATGCATAAAATACTGGATGTGCACTGTTCCCGGTTACTGCAGTATTTTTTGGCGCATTTAGTAAAACATAGTAAAAATTGAAATACATATCCACGAATGAATAATAGAAATGTCGTACAGCAATGCACTGCTAGCCTAGATATTACAAGTGATTAAATCCTGTACAATTAAATTGAAAACATATGCCATCCATCTCTGCAACATACATACATACTTATATATATGTAGGTATGTAATTATGACAATTTCGAGTATTTTTAAAGCTGCCGAAATTAAATCAAGTTAATGCAGGTAGTTTATAAGTTTTAGGAAATACATCATAGTCAGAATTCTGGAAACTGATCACTACAAATTGATCAATTTAAATGTGGCTGATGTCTCATTCGTGTACCTGGAAAGGGATTTCCTTTAATATAACTTCGAAAACTATTTGCTTTACAAGTTAATGCATAACGAAATTTTGAGGCAATTTTTTTCGTTTCACTATATGTGTCTCATGATCTATTTAATCCAATTAAATTAAATTCCCAAGGCTTTTTTTCTGTGTCGCAGTTTCTATTGACATCTATTTTTTATTGTTTTTTTATTCATAAAAAATTGTTGCAAAATATCTTTCTGGGGAAACAAAAAATCAGAAAAAATTGAAATATTCGACCAGTCTTATTAAATCACATATCGTTTATGAAATGTAGGAATATACCAACTGAACTTTTTCATTTTAAACAGGTCAAGCAAAAAACTAAACCTCCAACACATGCAGTTCTGTGTGCAGGGCTGTTTTAAAAAGTGCCCGACATTCAAGGGGTTTTAAGTTACAGCTCTAAAAATTTTAATTATCATATATATATATATTATAATATAATTAATTCAGAAACTCGTATTTGAAAAAAAAAATCCGTTAAGGCGTTTCTACATTTCCGCAACGATATGCTAATTTCAAAGTGCAAGTATTTTCGTAACCATATTCCTGTTTCCTAACGAATCGAAAATTTGAAATTTTTGTGCGGAAAATGAAAGAAACATTTCATGATTTGCGATTCGTACGAAAACAAGAATACGCCCAAGGCACATTAAACAGGTAATATCAATAGAGCAGCTGATTTGATTTTTTTTTTTCAAATTATTTGGTCTCTAAAATGTCAAATATTTCTAATATTTTCTCACAAAAATTCCAAATTGTTAAAATCTGTATACATGTGAAACCTTTTTCCATACAAAACAAGCGATTGAATAGCAGCTTTTGGAATGTTCACCCAACACAGCAACACAAACGTTGATTACTACTGGGCCTTGCAAAGGATAGAGCAATGCTTCGTGAAGCAAGCAAATTTACTAACAAACAAGTAAAGAAGCAAGAATGATAGAAACAGTGTTGCCTGTTTGATCCATATACTTCAAAAGTGATACGTGTTTCTGCAAATTTTTAGAAGATACTTTATTTTTTCACTCCTTTCGCGAGATACTTAAATTTTTCGCGTGGTACAAATTTTGATACATGTTAAAGAGAAAAAATGTATGTATGTTTTCCGGAATGATATTGAATCCATTTTTTCTCGTCTTTTTTCGCAAATTTTTTTCATGAGTCCTTTTTCGTCGTCAAAACACCCGAGCATCTTTATTCGTGTCTAGTGACGATATTATTATTATTACGTCGGAGATACCCTCGCTGCGACCTAAGAAGATATATTGTGCTAAATTCTAATTGTAATCACTCCTTAGGCTATTTAAAAAGCTCAGCACTTTCGATGATGCCATGTTCCAAATTTTAAATGGAGAAGACAATCGTTCTCTAAGGTGTATCAATCTACGATTCATGCTTCGTGGACAGGCACATAGAATATACTCTGGAGTTTCCTTCACCAGGCCATAAAACCTACAGTCCGTCTCTACAGAAAGACTCATTTAATTTAAACGGTACGTTAACTTGTAGTGTGCTGTCAGGTTGCCAGTAAGAGTTCTAAGTTCAAGATGTCTTTCGGAGTTCCTCCTGGAAAGAGTTATGAATCTCTTTGATTGTCTTATTCCCTTTGACTTAGCCAATGGGCAGCAATTTGAGATTATTCCCAGCTAGCTCCTAGGTAGGTCTGCAGTGTATTATTTGGATGTACCGCAGAAAGACTCGTGACCATGCAAACGTATTTGCGCTCCACGCTTTGCGAGACATATCTATGAATTTTTGTCAAAATAACTTATGTCACTATAATTTTTGATTTTAGGCGAATGCTACTTAATCTTTTTAAGAAAAGTTTTAAGTTTTAAAACAAGGTTTACTAGGATGGCCTCCCAGAAAACAAGAAAAAGGGCAAAGTCCAATACGTTGTTTTTAACAGAATTGTCTTCGTTTGTATGTATGTACGTATTTTATTTATTATACTTATTATTTATTTTTGTACAAAGAGAAACAATTATTTTATAATTTAATTCATACGAATGAATTTATTAATACAAGTTATCTGTATTATAGCACTGTTCAACAGCAGTTCTGCAAAGAAACAATGGTATATTTCTGAAAGAAGTTATCATGTTGATCATTTTTAGAGTGAAAAGCTGCCATTTGTAGAAAATTTAAAGGGGAGGAAAAAAAACTTTTCAAAACATTTCCTTCAAGAATTTTGCAGAAGGCTCCGTTGCAAATTAAAAGATTTAGAATTTTTTGTGAGCTTATCGTTTTTTGTGTGCCTCTTTTGGACTTAGTAAAGTTGCCTTTAATTGAATATAAACTTGAGGACGTTGCGTTTTTAATTTACCTTGCTTCCTATATCCAAATATGAGCTTTCACAAAAAGTGGACTTAGCAACTTTGCACTTCAAGCTAGCGATATGTTAATGAGATGATTATAAGTCTTTCTTTGTAGGAATTTTTCATTGGCAACTAAACTTCCAAAAATGTTTAGATATTCACAATAATAATTATATTAAAAAAAGGCCGGAAATAAAATTTTCACTGAATCGGGTTTCGATATAAGTACTTTCTTCCGATACCTACTCAGTACTCGGTTCAAAAGTTTCGATACCGAAATTACTTGGTATCGGACGAAAAGTATCGAGTATGTACTTGTATTTATTATCGTTTTATCCCTAGCCTTACGCCGTTTTAAAAGACTCTAAGGCCTTTAACGCTGCCTGAATATCCTATTCTGGCCTCATTTGCCTTCTACGATGACATTCGCGAATACAGACTTCGATTTCGAAGACCTCCGCCTAGAATAGGGTTGGGTATGGTCCCATTGGCAAACTTTTCAGGAATCTTGGTCCAAGTATGCCATAAATTATATCGCTAGTTTTTGATTCAGAATGGCAGGTAACACGAAACTACATCGATTTTTCGTCTCTCCTGAAGAATTTCAAAAATTGGACTTGGCACCTTTTCACCCTTAGGTGACGATATATGAATGTTCGTATTGTATATTGGCAATAATAAGGGTATAAGTAATTTATCGCGGTAAAATTCAATCGCAAGACGAGCTAATATGAGAAGATCGTATTTTTAAGCGTTCGTGAGCGAATTTTTCCGCACCTTGGTAATTAGATCCCAAACTGCTATTTTTGCTATTACCAATCAAAATTCTGGAAAAGCGAATTTTCGGCCCACGCTATTGTACATACATAGTATGTGTGTATGGATGAACTCATTTGTTGCAAGTGGTTTTTATATTCGTAGCATGGTTTTAGACATATGCATTACAGTTGTCTATTGATAAAGAGCAAGGCGAAAATTTTAAAAATACCTAAAAAAAATCCATTGGGTCCGTTGATAACTGATGAATATACATGTATGTGTATGTATATATATACATACAGTATCGGTCATATCTATAGCACGCCATTTCAAAGTGATATTGTGTGCCACTTATGTTTATTTATTTATTTTTCAGAATTTTCAATTAAAATACAGTTCTTTCTCTAACAAAACCCATATAAACCTAAGTTTAACAAGTAAGAAAGTCTAAGTTCGGGCGGAGCCGAACATTAAATACCCGGCGCAATTATTAAATATATGTTTTCCACCTTTCCGAAAGCTACCGCTACACGATAATCCGGGGTGTATAAATTTTAAGTAAATTAGCGTCCTTAAATTTCGAAATATTGCAGTTTCAAGCATTTCTGAAATATACCGTTATATGAAAAGCGGTCGTAATTTTAGTCCGATTTCAATAATTTTCAACG
>NW_016157118.1:474334-478051 GCF_001687245.7 Rhagoletis zephyria | reverse complement strand
AAAATTCATTTAAAAGCAATATTAACAAAAATATAACGATGGAAATTTATGTCACGTGACGCCACGTCACGTCACGTTTCACACTTGGGGTTGTAAAAGAGAATTGAAACAATTTGCATTAATTCAAAAAATTTTAAAAACAACTAAAATTGCTCCAAATCATATTAAAATAAGTTTCATGAAAATAGCCATCCACAATTCGCAGAGTTTTGCGATTTTTTAAGAAAAGAAAAAATCAACTTCCATTTTTTGTCACGTAACGACACTCTCTTTAAATGCTTATATTTCAGGACCAATCAGTTCGGTTGATTTCATTTTTCGGTTAAATATAGAGCTAATTATGTGCTATACAATGGCCCAAAAAAGTTAAAGAAAACGAATAGTTTTCCTTTTTTGTATCACATTGAAATCGTACGACTGTCACGTGCGCCACCATGGGAATGCCCATATACAAATAAATTGAGTTTATTCAATATATGGAAGCCAATGCGACAAAAAAAATCTAAAAAATTAACGGTAATTCGTAGCCACTCGAAATTGCAGGGGCTAAAAAACTGTGTACTCAAAAAAATTCTAACACTCCCGGGAAAAAAGTTTCAAATTTAGGTGAAAATTTGTTACACTTTTTTGTAGTTTTCTACAAATTGTTGAACTTGGGTATATATGGGGTTTGTCTGAGAATGAACTAAATTTTAATTGAAAATTCTTAGAAATAAATAAATAAACATAAGGGGCACACAATATCACTTGGAAATGGCGTGCTATAGATATGACCGATACTGTATATATATGGATGATATAATACAAGGTTGCACAAAGAGAAGACGAGAATAAGAGGAAATGCGAACAAATTAATTGAGCTTCCTATTTTGCAAACAAACATGACTAGATTATATTCCTAAAAGAAAAACTAAATTTAGGAATATATACAAATAGGCTCAAACTACAAGCTCAAAAACAATAATTGATGCGGTGTTTTCAAGATATTTTAACATCCTTGAGTCACAAGTATTTACAAGTGTCATATTTTAGTAATCATACCATAATGTAAAATGTATTAAAAGAATTAAAAATGAAAATTAATTTAAAACATTTTAAATCAGCAAAATGAATAAAATTAATTGAAATTAATGTTAAATATCTAGCCTAACATGCGTATGTACTTAGCGGAATCGCCTAATTGCGATTTCGTAGTTCAGAGCAGTTGAGATAATATTTCAGATTTCCAAAATTACGAATAAGTTATCAAAAACAAGTATTAAGCACTTTTTTTTAACAACTGTCACATATTTTGGCGCCTTGTTCTTGAATATGTCAGCAAAATTACGCACCGATTCGCACTACAAGAGCTGTGAAAACGAGGATAACGAAGCAAAGTCGTAATTTTTTGAGAGTTCGTCCTATTCACAGGTCCTTAACTTAATGAAAAATATTTGGAATTGGATATTTTGCAAAGTTTGCGTGTCAGACAATCTATGCGATGATTTGCACTTTTTCTTTCCGGCGGTTAAAGTGGTAAGCAGCGAGAAGTCCTTGATTTTTCAAAGCACCTATAGAATTGTCTTCTGAAAAGGGGTTTTTTTCCTTACAATGGAACTAGTGATGTAGTATCCAATACTAAAAGTGTTGTTTGGTAGAATTGAAATGAATGGTTTGCTTTTGTTGGTTCAATCTAGTCCTTTCCTTGTGTTAAAGCCACTGTGCCTATTCAAGTGAGTCAAAATAATAAGCATACATTTCGTATAGTTTGATAAACCGCGGAATGGAATCCGAAGCGATAGAGATGTTTTCTCCATTTTCACCGCTTTTCTTTGAAATTTATCATTCTTCAATATGAGATCAAAGAGAAACTTCTGCGTGCCCAAAAATCTAGATAAAAGCTCTGATCTGAGGAAAATATGTGTACCTATTTAAATGAAGCGGGGTTTAGTTATCAAAGTTGAGAATGGAACCTTCCGATTGATAACAGTTTTTGTGCTCAATATTTTTTAATGTTCTAAATATAAATCTGAAAACACATTAATATCGATTAATATGAAGTAAAAGGGTCAATTAATACATATATTTAAAGATATTTAAGTGAAAATTTATATAATTTGACCGTGAAGTGTTGCTGCTTCTTAATTTGCAATTCTTTTGTGGAAAGTGCTTTGGTACTAACGAACATAAATATGAACACCACTTGAACAGAACTTCAGTTTTATTTTTCTAATTTATATCATTTCGGTTTAATTATTTCCATTAATACCAACGATAACTATACACAAATAAAGGAATCGGGGTTTTATGTAGCCATAGGGAGGCCAGATGCGCTGATTTAATCAGTACATGTGCTGATTTTTTTTTATTGTATTGATTTTTAAAACCCCGACATCGTTACGCAAAATCTACTGATTTAAACCCAACATAATAGCCAGGTTCCAGGAACTTCACGAATTCCAGGTTTTACTGGAAAAGCTGTTTTCGCCATTAATAAACCCTATGGAAGTGGCGACCGGGAACAACTTCCTGTAAAAACCTACAAATCATGAAGCACTGAATACGACTATTGCTGCTTTGTTTTTGATGTTCGGCCACCTGCAATTTACTTGTACAAAACCATTTAACACTATTCAATTTCATTCGTATTCGAAAATTCGTTTAGCGAAAATTCGGCATTACACCTTTCAGTCGACATTTTTAATTAAAATTTTTAATGTGAAAGTTGTATTTAATAACCTCACCAAGTAAATATATTTTAAATTTGTAGCTTAAAATATGCAAACAAATTCTGACAGGAGCTCGTCTTCTACTGACACTTAATGGGCTACAAAACTGCGTACTCCACATTTTTTTTGAAATTCGGATCAAAGCCTTGATATGATGAACATTTTTTTAATTTTTTCAGTTTTATACATTTTCTAGAAGGTTTGAGACTTCAACTTACATGGTTTTTGGTATAGAATTAACTATATTTAAAAAAAAAATCTAAACTAAGTAAGGAAATAAAAAATTTTCAAAACTCGTCAATACATTTTACTACTAATTTTGTGAAAACAACTGTACATACATACGTAATACCTTTGATTTGTTTTAAACTAATGAATTGTTATATTGATAATACTATATGTATTTAAAAGTTTATTAGTTATTTTTTGTTAAATTAATGCGCTGTTATTTGGTTCTTTTATTGTTGATAAACGAAAAAGACGCGTAAAAATTAGCTGATTTTTATGGTTTTGTACTGATTTTTGATCCCAACTATACTAATTATGTCACTAAAATATCTGGCCACCCTATGTAGCCACCATATTATAAAAATATTATTTGCTGCCACTGCAGTCAGTTTAATACAATGTGAACTTTTCTGAAACAGCATTCCTCTCAGTTATACAAACTTCATAATTTAAATTAGCTTAGCTGTATTTGAGTTGGATTCCCAAACACCCTTGAAGGATATTACAGCGCAAACTTGCCTCATTCACCAGCGCAAAAAAGGGTTCAATAAACCAGACATGTCTTGGTTGGCAGTAACCAAAATAACCACACTGGACCTAAAATGAATACAAACAAGTAAGAAAGTCTAAGTTCGGGCGGAGCCGAACATTAAATACCCGGCGCAAGTATTAAATATATGTTTTTTCACCTTTCCGAAACCTTCCCGGGGTGTATCAATTTTGAGTAAATTAGCGTCCTTCAATTTCGAAATATTGAAGTTTCAAGCATTTCTGAAATTTA
>NW_016157118.1:462541-473401 GCF_001687245.7 Rhagoletis zephyria | reverse complement strand
GACAGACGGACGGACAGACAGACATGGCTTAATCGATTTCTTTTTTCATCCTGATCATTTATGTATACATTTGTCTATATCTATCTCGATTCGTTTTGGCTGTTACAAACAACCGTTATGTGAACAAAATTAATATACCCTTGTGCACAAGTGCGCTCGGGTATAAAAATTTTATTTCAGATGCCAATAGACAACAAACAGTCACGGAACGGTTGCTTGCTTAATGCAAGCGGACAAGTGCTCCCCGCAGGCATAGAATAGTCAAAAGGAAGCTTGCTTCCAAACAACAACAAACCTTTACGGCAACAAATGATGACGAACTTGAAAGCAGTGTTGCCAACTTTTGATTTTCAAAAAGCACCAAAAACTTGGAAAAATAGCGTTTTACCACACTAAAAGCACCAAATGGTTTTGAATCAATGGATGCTTTTTTCATAACAGTTTGTATGTATTTAACAAAAACAAAAAATTAACAATATTTACAAGAATGCATACATAAATCAATACACAAAACTTTTTGGCTCATAACGATTGAAAAGCCACATGCTATAATGACTCATGCTTACGGCGTAATACCGAAGTACTGCACATTAAAACTGATATATCTCAAGAAAGAAAAATCGAATCCCAACAAACGAAAATCACGCCCAAAGTAGAAATGAGTAAAAAAAAATTTATGTTTTCATTATATAACCTCAAATATCGCCAAAAGCCGTGATTTTGGCACTTAGAGGTTAGGATATCTCAAAATTCTAGGGCTAGGGCAATTGTGCGGCAAGATTTGGATTCAGCACCAAGAAACGATGTGTTTTACTCAGGTGGTGCAAAACTTAAAATTTTTACAAATAATAAAAAAAAATACTTAACTTATGGGCTGTTTTTGCTTACGCGTAAAAGCACATTTAGCGCATTTAGCTCTAAATACTACTCTAAATGTACATTTATCCATACAAAATTCGTCACCTAAATGCAAATAAATGCAACTCCATTTTTGCATTAAGAATCTAAATGCTAAAAGCAACCTTGTGATCTTCCAAAATTTCCACGATTCGAACATGGTTTAATGAGAAAAAGTGGCAACATTGCTTTTTCGCGTATGCAGTGGCTAGCTGCGTTTCAGTGATCGCCGATCGAGATATCATTTATTATTTTACATTATTTGGATAAAGAAAAGTTACGCAAATTCAACATCGATGTGAGGCTGATAGAAATCGGGATCAATTTGTGATAAACTATGTTTGTTTTGTTTCCTAATTAAGTGAGGAAATATTAATTGACAGCACCGACAAATGAATATATACACAAACAAAAGTTCAGTTATGGTTAAAACAATTCAAGTTTTTGTATTGAATTTTTGGTTTAAAATTTGTTTTTTCCTTTTCAGTAGGGTTACTTGCACATTATCTTCTGCGTGAGAATTGATCGTAATAGATACGGATCTGAATAAGCGACTGGAATACGGCTGTTTGTCAGAAGCATAAGATTTCGAGCTCGCGTAAATGTACATTTGCTAAATGCGATAGCATGAACGCTCTTCGAAAACATATGTTCGAAAGTGCTAAATGTTGCATTTTAAATGCAGCAAAAACGCCGCATTGCTGGCATATCTACTAGCATTTTCAACGCGACTAGAATTGAACAAGGTGGGTTTGCAAGTTCAGCTTTTTATCAATCATGGTAGTTAAGTGCATTTAAATTTGTAGATTTTTGTAAATTCAGTGCTGGCACAGCTTTAAATATTTAAAACTTATTTCAGGTTTTAACTATATCGGAGTAATTTTAGTTCAGAAAAAAAGCAATAAAAAAGGCACTAGGCACTAAATAATATTTTTTGGCGTTTTAGTTTTCAAAAAGCACTAAATCTAGTGCTTAAAGCACCAAGTTGGCAACTATGCTTGAAAGTACTCCCTGATTGCCCGTCCACGTACCACTGCCACAGAGCCCGCACCATTATTGCCGAAAACGAATCGTGAAGTTAATGCTGCAACGGCGCAAATGTCACCAGCAGAATAGCGGTTGCCAAATCGAAAGCTGAGCATCAACATAACGTTTTGGCATGGACAGACGGCAACGTTAATCTGCATTAACGAAGCTGTTGATCTGATTATCATTGACCCTGACAGACGGCAGTATTGAGTAAGCGAACCGCGAGGTCGCTTTTTCGGAACCCACGGCCAGGATAATTCTTTATTTATAAATTGTTTTTAGTTCCATCAATTGTTATTTTTATCTTTTTTTAATGTAGTTATAGTTGTGTTTTTATTAAAAATTAAACTCTAAAAAATGTAATTGGCTTGAATTATAATACGAAACAAAATAAAAAAGAGTAAAATAAATATAAAAAATAATAATTTTTGGAAATCGGTCGGAGCGGAGATTAAACTTTAGCAGCGTTGTCATCGAAAATGACCCTCATTCGCATTAATTTTGGGAACTTACTGTAGGACTTAGTCCGGTCAACTGCAGTTAATGCCCGAGGTAATTCCGAATTAGCGAGTTGATCCGGATCAACTCTGCCGTCTGTCTATGCTTTTACTGTGATAGAAACTCCACCCAGAATGAAGAAAGAAAAAAATCCGTTGCGGTAAATGGCAAACGCAAGGCATGTGGCATTCGACCACAACTAGCAAAAAGTGGGTGCAAAACACTCACACATACATAGTAAATACGCTCTAAAAAAACAATAAAGTGTAGTCAAAGCGAGCATATTTTACTGCAAGTGCGGCCGTCCACATGGCGTAGCACAGCAACCAGGAACCCCTGCTTAATATGTATATGAGCCTAGAATAAGTTTTTTGCAAGTTTGTTATGCATACTTACGTGTGCTGAAATTTCATAGCAAAATGCCTGGAAGGATCCCAATCGGACCATGCAGAATGTAGTTCCGAAAAGAATGCCTTTTTAATAGAGCTGTAAAACTATCGATAGTCATCCCATTCGATGTTTTCGATAGTTTGCATTGAAACTATCGATACTATCGATAGTATCGGATAATTTTAAATGCATTAACGAAGCTATTTATATAAACTTTTTAGTTGTGTTTAGTTCCTGATAAATTAGCTAATTGTTACATAGCGATTTTCAGTAACTTTGTCCTTTCTTTCGATACAAAAATCTCCAAAATTTTACTAACCCTGACTTAAATCAATAGTTTCTTCCATCGACGCAGAGTCACTAACACCAAAGTATGGTTCAAAAATGATATTCAAACTATTTTTTTCAAATTTAATTACACCCGATTTACATAATTCAAGTACTTTAAAGCAATTCTGGTTCATTCTCTTTTGTATTTTCTAAGATTTTTAATATTAAGTGTTCAAATTTTCTTTAGGTGCTTTTCAGGTAGGAATGAAAAAAAAACAATAGTCACAAAAAAGCACCCTAATATGTACTCTTCCCTTTTCTTATCAACCCCTCTCTTCCACTAGCAAGCAGAATTGAATGCATTACTTTAACCGTGTAAAACCCGGTAATAGGTAAAAAAATAGTGATCTGTAAGCAAACCAATGTAGCCAAATTCCCATTTTAAAAATAAAAAAAATGCATACTATGTATTACATATAATATAAACAATATATTTATTTCCTCAAACAAAGACTATCGATAGTGGCCAACGACCATTCGATAGTACAAAAAAATATAACCATTCGATAGTATCGATAGTACTATCGATAGTTTTACAGCTTTACTTTTTAGCTACTAATTTATCTATGAGAAATTCGAGTAATTGCATTTTTTACCATATTGGAAGGCTGAAAATTTGTAGGTCGTGCAAAGTTCACTTCTAAAATCATCACTTTGTTATGTTTTGACTTATGAAAGTAAATGCGAACGAGTATAAAAAAATTAACGAAACTCATAAAGATCTGTTCCTGCTATTTGCCTTGCTTAGATTACACAGGCCAACAAACAGAAAAAAATGTTATGCTATTTTTGGTCTCTTCCAAATGTAGATACTTACATATAAAACAGTTCCTATCCTTGAAAATACCATCCCTGCACCTTGATCTGATGGTCACCTAGGGTCATATATTGAACAACAAAAACTGATTAACAATTAAACTATAGGTTATAGAACCTTCCACTTATCTTAAATTAAGGCTTGAATTTTCGACTACGATCCCTGAAAATGCCATCCCTGCACGTTGACCCCTAAGTCATTTATTGAACAGCAAATACTGATTTTGGCACAATTTTTTTTCAATAAAACATTACTCCAATATTTCTTATTGTTAAATAAATGACTAAATACTAGGCATAGTATTTTCAGGGATAGTATTCGAGGGTTCTAGCGTTTATTTAAGTCTAAGGTTCCATCACCTTTTGTCTCTCTGCTAGAACTTTTCAAATATTCCAAAAAAAACACGATTTTTTTACACTTTGGCCTCGTTTATCACAAAATTTCGAGCTGAGGGAAACTTTATACTTACAGATTCGTAATCAGCACAAAAAAGTCTATCAAAAGCAGCTTTAATATTTGCCGCACAAAAATTAGTGTCGCGCTGTATTATACTCTGAGTGGAAAAATAATTATGTTATATGTATGTAAGAAGATTTTGAAAGCAACCAAATCGGACGCACAGTATGAACGTTTCTTACAAAAGTTGACCGGTAATAGCAAAAATTAAAATTTGGTATATAAGCTTTCCTGATTAGAATTAGTAAAAGGTGTTCGTTATTATTAACAAAATCGCCCTCCTCCCATATAACGGTATTTTTAAAACTTCCATAGTTTCGTAGGTATTAAAGCTAGAATGCTCTATTTTCATATACATATATGGGCAAATCTATTATTATTATTATTATTATTTATTTAGACTTAAAATTAATTTTAGGAGCACAAGCTACTCTGGCTATCGGCTCACTTAAAACTAGTTACAAATTGATATTAGATTTGCATATAACTATGTATGACATTAATCGTATGTCTATTAATATACTCATTAGTATTATAAGCTAAGTTCAAGGTATTATTACAAAGTAAGTTTGGTTTTCTTTATAAATTGATATACATTGTCAATGTTTTTTTTGAGATGGAGTTTTCAAAACATTGGTTATATTTGTGGTTCCAAATATAGATATCCTTGCATTATGTAAGCAAGGACATTCGTGTATAATGTGTGAAATAGTAATACGTACGTTACATACGTTACAATAGAGTCTTGTTACTGTCAAACAAATACTGGTGCGTCGCAATTGTGTGTCCCATACGAAGTCTGGAAAATATCCTTATTTTATATTTGTTTGCTTCCGTGGGGTATTGAGGTGGAATACCTTCTTTATTGATCACGGAGTAGTGATAATGGTTATAATTTAACCAGTCGTTTTTTTCTATTTTCATTTACAAGTGCTTTTATATGTCGAATAACGTCACATTTTTCAACAGTACCGTCAGTTGTTATAGGTGCGGAGCATGCATATTTTGCGGCAATGTCTGCTCGTTCATTGCCAAGAATACCAACATGGCTAGGAATCCAAAAAAGTAATAGCTCATTTTGGTGATTAATTAGTTTTTCTCTAATTTGGCTTACAGTGGCCCATTTTAAAATTGAATGGTTTGAGATGGATTTCAAAACTGAAAGGCTATCACTAAAAATTACTGTTTTGTCGCATGTGCTTAGAGCTATATTAATAGCAGTATATATAGCAGCTGCCTCAGCAGTGAATACTGATGCGAATTCATAAAGGTGGCTTAAGGCCACCACCTGCCCTTTCTCATTTACGACAGCATAGCCGGAAGCGATTTCTTTCTCTTTCGATCCATCTGTATAAAGGAAATTCCAGCCGTCAATGTGTAGTGAGTTTTTCAGTTCATTGAAGGTGCTAACATACATTTCATTTGAAGTTTTGTCTTTCTGTAAAGTGGATAAAGTGGTATTGCATAAATATGATAAAAACTTCAATGGAGGAGTCTTTGATTGTGGTCTTGTTGTTTCGGATGATATACCAAATTTGATGGCCAGATCTAAAGATGTGGAGAGAACTGAAGGCAATTTACGTTTCCGCTTCCAAGAGCGTATTCGCTTAATGTCGTCGTCAATAATTGAGTTATTAGGGAAAAGAATTTTTGGCAATAACCTAGCAGTTGATTCGAATACTCTACTATCAATAGATGGAAGACCGGCTTCTGCAAGGGTGTTTTTGATTGTTGTTGTGCGGTATGCATAAACACTAACTCTAACTGCTTGATGATACAAGGGTTTTATCAGATTGAGAGTTGATTTTGAACAGTTTCCATATAAATACAGGCCGTAGTCGATCTTGCTTAAAACTAAGGCTTTAACTAAGTATGAAAGTGTATTAATATGGGTATAAGTTTTTCGTGATAAATAGAGTATTAGATTTGTTCTTACAGCAAGTAATTTTTTCATATCCAAACATTGCTCTTTCCAATAATATCTATGTGATCTAATTTTTCGACGTTTTTAATTAAATGGGTATTTATGTGAATATCTCTGCTGTAGGCGTCACAAAAATGCTTTCTACAAATGTGAAACTTTTTTGAATTTTGATATGAAATGGATAAATGTTAGAGTAAGTATTATTTATTCTTATATGGAATCGCCGGTTAGACAAAAATGATTTTATGATATGAAATATTTTTGGTTCAACATTTTGAGAATATAGAAACTTTAAAATAACATGTGAACCGATTCGATCAAAAGCTTTTTCGAAATCCAAGGATAAAATAGTTACATGATTCTTCGCTGATAACGCATTCGACACGTAAAAGTCTAAATGAAGCAAAGCGTCAGTACAACCCTTTCCAGACTTAAAGGCAACTTGGTTGGTAGCAATAAGTTTTTGACTATCCATAAACCATGATAGTCTGTTAGCTATTATTCTATCGAAAATTTTTGATAAACAAGATAGCAGTGAAATTGGCCGAAGCCCATCCACGCTTGACATATCCCCTTTTGGTTTAGGAATCGGAACTATTGTAGCAAGTTTCCATGCATTTGGAATTATACCTGATTTGAATATTATATTATACAAATTTATCAATCTCTGCTTACCTAGTATAGATAGCTGTTGTATCATCTGATAGGAGATACGGTCTAGTCCCGGTGTCCTACCTTTCACCTTCCGCAGACAGCCCTCCAGTTCCACCACTGTAATCGGTTCTTCAATGAGTTTTGCTTGTTTGTTTGGAGTTGAAGTAATATTAATATCATTTTGTATATTTTTAGATTGATTATACAGGGCCGAAAAGTTGCTGTTCGAAATTTCCTTAGTATCGATAAGGGTACCGTTTGGAGTTTTTACTGCAGTAATAGTGCTACTGCTTGACTTTCCTGACAACCTGTTATTTTTTTTCCAAATGTCTGAGATAGGGTAGTCTTTGTTAATTGATTTTGTGAATTCATCAAAACTTTGTCTTTTAGCCTTTTTCACTTCGAATCGAAATTTAGCATTTAATTTTTTGAAATTTATTAGATTAGGAAGTACTGCGTTACTTTTAAATAATTGCCAAGCTGTTATTTTCTCCTTTCTTAATTTAGCAAGGTTTGCATTCCACCACGGAACAGTAAAGATGTTTTTATTTTTCGATTGGGGAATGTGTGGATTAGCCGCAATTCTTATGGCTTTAGTAAACGAAGCTGCATCACTATTGCTTCGATTAGTCACCTGCCGTTTCGAAAGCTCAATATCGACTTGCTTTGAAAAAGTATACCAATCTGCATGATCCAACAGAAATTTTGGCGGAGTTGGACTAGGTTGCATTGGACGTTGTTGTAAATTTATTTTGACTTTAATGGGGAAGTGATCGCTATGATGCAAATCCTCTAAAACTGTCCATGAGGCGATGGGGAAAAGGGAAAGTGAGCAACAAGAAATATCAATATGTGAAAAGGTATTATGTGACGAAAAATGTGTTGGTCTACCAACATTTAAAATGCATAAACCAGACTGGAGCATAGCGCTCTCAACAATATCTCCGCGGTTGTTGTTTCTAACAGAGCCCCACATCGTGTTCCAGCTATTGAAGTCACCAAGAACAACTATAGGAGTGTTAAAAGCCAAGAAAATATTAATTAGATCCTGGGGATAAAAGGTTTGGGGGGGTGGAATGTACACTGAAATGATTGTAAATGTAACGTTTAGATTAATTTCGATAGCGACTACTTGTAACGGCGTATTAATGGTACACATTTTGTGTGGAATATTCTTTTTAATATGAACTCCCACTCCTTACTTTGCGTAGTCATTTAGTGGAGAATTATGGAAATAAGCAACATAATTATGGGGTGGAATAGGTGTAAAATTTGATTGGCAATGTGTCTCTTGTAGAGATATAAAATTCGGCCTATACTCGTTTATAATGAGCTGAAGATCACAGAGATTGTTAAGGTAACCTCTTATGTTCCACTGAAGAATTTTAAAATCCATATTGTTTCGAGAAAAGCTCAATTTTCGTACGTCTACGTACGAAAAAGAGAAAATAAACATAAAAATTAGCACGGCATAATTGAATGGGGTGAAATATAGTAAAACTTAGACGTTCAGCTATAGAGCTTTTCCTTTGTTTTTTGAGTGAAAATATGTAACTACGAGCTGGATTATGAAGTGTGGATTGTGACTTAACATTGACTATGAAACACATATTGCATTTTCACATGGCTATGTTAAGGTCGTTTTTGCAGTTTTTGCTTTGTTTAAGTTTTAGTTGCAAGATACCATTGAATATTAACTTAAATGTTAGTTCGAGTGTGTAATGTGTAATTTTGTTCTTATTTTCGGTTAATCATACATTGGGTGCAGTTTTCACTCTAAAAGTCATCGTAAGTGTGTAGTTGTTTGATTTGGTATGTGATTTAGTGCTTAACATAGAGTTATCATTACGCATTAACATAATTGTGCAAAATGTTCTGTCTTGTTTTCTCATGTTATTAACATAGAGTACCAAACTGTTATTGCATGTTGGCAAAATTATGAAAAGTATGTTGGTTTTGTTGTGTTTCCTAGTTCTTTTTCTTTTACGTGTGCTATTTGTGTTGTTGTGATATATACTATTATTGATACACATTACTGTAGAGTATATTAAGTAAATATAAAAGAGAGCTAATACAAATAAAGTTATTGTTGGTTTTTAAAGCTTAATATCTACCGCATTGGCATCGGAAGAGTCCGATGTATCCATGTTATGTTCCAATATGTTGTCTTTTGTTATTTTAGCGTTCTTTGTTGAGGTTAACTTCTTTTTAATTTGTTGTTTTGCTCATTTTGAGCTTTTCCTTGGAAGTATTGTAACACCTTTTTTTGTTTTTGCTGAGATAGGTTGAATTGAGTTGGAGTAGCTGGAATCGTCTCTTTGATCAACACTTATAGTTGGAGAGGGCGATACAGGTGCGGTTGGGAAGTCGGAGTAGTCGATGATTTCTCTTTGAGTAGAATTATTTAATGTTGTGTTGAATGTAGAATCTCTTTCAGGAATTGAAGATGTGAAGTTAACGGTATTGGAATCTACAATTGAAGAATATGCAAGACCAATGTTGGGATTACGTTGCTTGTATGTTGATATGGCTTTCTTCCTGTCCATTTTTTCCAGAGTGATAATGGCTTGTATATTCTTTTCTCTTAAAAATACTGGACAGCATTTATCAAGAGAACTGTGATTTTTGTCATTGACTTGCTGGTATCAACAATTAACGCATTGCTTAGGTAAGGAGCCTGTGGTGTTGGAATCCAAAATTGTATGCGAGCAAGTAGAGCAGTGAGGGCATATTTTCTCATTATTACAAATTTTTGTGATATGGCCGTAGCGGAAGCATTGATAACATCTTAGAGGTGAGGGTATGTATGGTCGAATTCTGACCCTTTCATATCCTATAAAAAGTTCCTCTGGCAGGTTTGGAGTTGCAAAAGTGATGATCATAAGCCCAGTTTCGACTAGAGAATCATTCACTTTTTTAAGTATTTTTTTGACGCTTACTACTTTCTGATTGCTAAGTTCTTCAACTATTAAATTCTCTTCTATACCTCTAAGATCATTGGAATCTATAACACCTTTGGAAAAATTGAGAGTTTTATGTTCCGTTACTTCGATTTTTATTGATGGTGAGAGAGAGGTGAGAGTAACCAATTTGCGCGCTTGGCTAACATTTTTGGTTTTAATTAAAATGCACCCATTCCTCAATTTTTTACACAATTCCACTTCTCCAGTACAAACGCAGTCAGTCACTTTTTTGATTAAAAGGGGAGACACAGATTTTAATGTTTCTTCATTATGAACTCTTGCCATTAGTAAATATTTTGGGCCTTCTGAGTCATAATTAAGTTTTTTGCTTTTATCAATTTCAAAAGTCCCACACTGCTTGGGCCCGATGCGATCGGGCGGCGTGCCCATGTTGCGAGGCCAAGGCTATTTGAAGGGCTTTTACAATTTTTTGTTGTTGGAAATTTTTATTTTTTTTATTTCTTTTTTTTTTTTGTAATTAACACTGGAATGAGTCTTGGTTAAATGTATGTATATGAATTGTTTATGCTCTTGATTGGTTTTAGTTTTGTTGTTTGGAAGAAAGATAACCGCTGTTCGAGCACGAGTAGTTAATAAAAGACAAATGATGAGAATTCGGTACACTTAATAACGCTGCGAAATGCTAGACCGGTTCAAGAACACACGTCCACGCCGATCGAAGGTTCACAACAGAATGTGTATGGGCAAATCTAAAAACCAGGCTCACTTTAAAAAAAATTTTAATTTTTTTTATTTGCGGACACACCTTTGTTTTATATATGATTCTATTTTTATACCCGAGCGCACTTGTGCACAAGGGTATATTAATTTTGTTCACATAACGGTTGTTTGTAACAGCCAAAACGAATCGAGATAGATATAGACAAATGTATACATAAATG
>NW_016157118.1:390797-462309 GCF_001687245.7 Rhagoletis zephyria | reverse complement strand
CCACTTATGGTTACATGTGTATATCTTGGTAACCGCTGCACAAATTTCTTCCAAACTTGGCACAGTTGTTGGTCCTGGTACAGCATACCAAATTGCCGAGAATTTTTAAAATCGGACAATAACCACGCCCACGTCCCATATAACGGTAATTTAGAGAAATACAAAATCTTCGATAAATCAGTAAATATTGAAGCTAATTTACTCAAAATTGATGCTTGCATCAATTCTTTACCAAGAAATACGTTTATGGTAAAATTTTGGAAAATGGGCGTGGCACCGCCCACTTATGATCACATATATGTATATCGGTAACCGTTCTACCAATTTGTACCAAACTCGGTATTTGTATTGTGCTTGCTACATAAAAGCAAAACGTTGAAAATTATTGAAATCGGACTAAAATCACGGCCGCTTTTCATATAACGGTAAATTTCAGAAATGCTTGAAACTTCAATATTTCGAAATTTAAGGACGCTAATTTACTCAAAATTGATACACCCCGCCTTACCATCTAGCGGTAGGTTTCGGAAAGGCGAAAAAAAAAATATTTAATACTTGCGCCGGGAATTTAATGTTCGGCTCCGCCCGAACTTAGACTTTTTTACTTGTTAATCTTTGGAATTTATTTTCATCAAGTGCTTAAGAAGTTAGAGGAGGAATAAACATTTAGATCGCTGAAATAGAAAACAAAATTACGAGTTGGGTTTAAATTATGCTGTGCAAGTTGTAAATTTGTGCAAAGATTTTGAAAGTTGAACTCACTTAATTGGGACGTTCCTAATTCAATGGCTTCCTCCATTTTACCAGATTGGCTTCGGTTTTCGAGATAACGGTACTTGAAAATTTTATTAAATTTTAACTATTTTATAAATCTTTCGTTAGGTTATTTAAGACGGCCTTGGAAGTATGCCTTCCGACGACCACGAAACCATAATATTAACAGATAAATCGAGAACGTGAATTGTTGGTGACCAAAATGTTTCAATAAAAAACTTAATTTAGGGTAGGACGAAGTTCGCCTTGTCTGCTAGTCTATATGAATGTGACGGCGATGCCTGACCAAACGGTGTGGACGGTTTTTAGATTTTAACAAATTCAAAATTTTTTGTTGTTGCCAAAAAATTAAGAAAGCAGAGACGCCACAATTTCACAATTTCAAAGAGTTTTCTGTAAGTATATTGTATGTCACCAAACTTCTAAACAGCTGAACCGATTTGGTTCATATTTGAAATATGTGTTAGTACCTACCTTGAAAAGAAATATTTCTATGATATTCCTAAAAATTGCCGATTTGGCTCATATTTAGAACATACGTGAGCCAATTGAAAATAAATATTTGGACTAAAAACTTACACGATATGTGGAATTGTGGCCGAGATAATAATAGATATCTATATCTACATATGTATGTATATTTGTGGAAGTATGTACAGAGCATTTCCATGACACCTGGGCCTATTAAAAGGTTAAAAAAACTGTATTTGACTAGGGGCGTGGCACTTAACTACGCAGTACGGAGGAGCGACTACAGGACTGATGAATGGGTAGTTACCTAGTAACGGAGTTACCGACCGATTACTTGCAGTGTATTTCATCGTTTACTTTAACAAGGAAATGTCTCTCACTGCACTACCGGGAGTTACTAAAGTAACCACTTGCGTGATTTATGGGCGCCCTCTGTCTTAGTTTTTTGCTATTCTGCTTCCGACTGATTCGACTCTGCACTACCATGGGTTAATAGAGTAGTTACTTACGTAGGAGTCGGTGCAGTAGCGGTTCAAGAGTAGCGATTGATTCCAGCAGTACTGAAGGGTTCCCATGGGCATGAAATTTTTATCAGCTGTACCTTCGGGGCCATAAGTCATATCGACTGCTGAGTGGAAGATCGACCTATCTCTGCAGCCAGTTCGAAAACGCCCTATCTCAAAAAACTTTTCAAAAACATCCTATTTCAGAATTTGGTTGAAGAGCGCCCTATTTCAGAATTCGTTTCAAAAACGCCCTATATCAGCACATTTTTAATATATTTTGAAGTAAAATAGGGCATTTTTGAATCGAGTTCTGAAATAGGGCATTCTTCAAACAAATTCTGAGATTAAATGTTTTTCAATAACATTATGAAATAGGGCGTTCTTGAAAATTTGTTTGATATAGGGCGTTTTCCAACTGGCTGCCGAGATCTTCCACTAAGCAGTCGATATATAAATAAGATTGTAAAAGGGGGCGTATCACATCCCATAGGCGTGGTGTTTTTAATCAACTATTACTTTGTTCACATGAACTTGAAGGTTGATGTCCTCGGCAAGACAAAGGCTGACATCACCGCCATCCATGAAATGCGTTGGACGGGGCAAGCAAAAGTAAGTGTGAAGCTTGCGACATCTACTATAGTTGCAACGTAAAGGAGCGCCAATTCGGTGTTGGATTCGTGGTAGGAGAGAGACTCCGTCGCCGCGTACTGGCGGTCACCTCGGTGGACGAACGTCTAGCCTCAATCCGCATCAAAGCGATTTCAGGATCTCTTTTATGAGCGCTTAGAGCGTACATATGAGCGCTGCCCGCGACACGATGTTAAAATCGTGCTCGGCGATTTTAATGCCAAGGTGGGCAAGGAAGGGATCTTTGGCGCCACTGTCGGAAAAATCAGCCTCCACGACAAAACGTCCGATAACGAACCGAGGCTGATCGACTTCGCCGGAGCCCGAAACGTCGTTATATGTAGCGCTCGGTTGTAGCATAAGAACATTCACCAAGCTACATGGTTGTCTTCAGATCGAAAACCGAGAAACCAAAGCGACCACGTTGTGATAGACGGAAGGCATGCTTCCAGCGTTTTAGACGTACGTACACTCCGAGGCCAAAACATCGAATCGGATCACTATCTTGTTGTAGCCAAGATACACACCCGCTTCTGTGCAGCAAAAAATGTGCGCCCAACAATGCAAGGAAAGCTTAACATCGAAAAGCTGCAATCACAACAGACGGCCAATTTATACGTCACTCGACTCACACACCTGCTTTCGGTGAGCACTCTTCAACAATCCGACATAAGCGAGCAGTGGAACTACATTTCCCGATCATTGAGTACCTCCGCCGAAGAAGTAGTTGGATTTCAGCGAGCCCGAAAGAACAACTGGTACGATGAGGAATATCAAGAAGCCGTAGAGAAAAAGACGCCGCCGATAGGGTTACGTTGCGATCGGGCGAAACGCGAGCCATGCGGGACCGTTATAGGGAACTGAAGAAGAAAGTGAGACGTATTGCCGCAATAAGAAGAGAGAGGCCGAAATACGTGAACGCGAAGAGTTGAGATGCTGGCCAACAGGAAGAACGCCCGAAAATTCTACCAGAGGGTTAGGCGACATACGGAAGGTTTCAAGACCGAGGCGAACTCCTGTAAGAACAACAATGGCGACCTAGTGATCGATGTCCAGAATGTACTTCAATTGTGCAGGGAGCACTTTTACAACCTACTGAATGTAGCAGCGCTGAAATTAGTGGAGAAGACGAACCCGAGCCCCCAGTCGATGACGATGGAGTCGATGTCCCACCACCTGACTATGACGAGGTACGAATAGCGAAGCCGCGCTTGAAAAACAACAAAGATGCCCGTCGACTGGAATTAAAGTGTGCTCTGCTCAATCCACAAGAAAGGCGAACCCGCCATTCGCTCCAACTTCCGCGGAATTAGCCTTCTAAGCATAGGTTATAAGGTCTTATCGAGTGTATTGTGCGAAAGACAGAAGCGCACCGTCAACGAACTGATTGGACCTTATCAGTGTGGCTTTAGGCCTGGAAAATCCACCATAGATCAGATATTCATAATACGCCAAATCTTGGAAAAGACCCGCGAGAATAGGATCAACACACATCATCTATTTGTCGATTTCAAAGCCGTTTTCGACAGCACGCAGAGAAGTTATCTTTATGCCGCGATTTCTGAATTTGGTATTCCCGCGAAACTATTACGGCTGTGTAAAAAGACGTTGAGCAATACCACCAGCTCCGTCAGAATAATGAAGGATTTCTCCGACCCGTTTGATACCAAACGAGGTTTCAGACAAGATGACTCGCTCTCGTGTGATTTCTTTAATTTGATGTTGGAGAAGATAACAAGAGCCGCAGAACTGAACCGCTCAGGCACAATACTTTACAAGAGTATACAATTGCTGGCGTATGCCGACGACATTAATATTATCGGTAAAAACAAAGTCTGTTCTGCTTTCTCGGGGTTGGCTAGAGAAGCAAAGCGAATGGGTCTGGTGGTGAATGGGGACAAAACGGAGTATCTTCTGTCATCACACAAACAGAGAGAGTATACGCGTCTTGGCACCCACGTCACTGTAGACAGTTACAAGTTTGAACAAGTAAGAAAGTCTAAGTTCGGGCGGAGCCGAACATTAAATACCCGGGAAAGTATAATATATGATTTTCACCTTTCCGAAAGCTACCGCTACAATTTTGAGTAAATTAGCGTCCTTAAATTTCGATATAGTGAAGTTTAAAGCATTTCTGAAATTTACCGTTATAAGAAAAGTGGGCTCAATTTTAGTCCGATTTCAATAATTTTAACTGTTTTGCTTTTATGTGGCAAGCACAAGCACCGAGTTTGGTACAAATTGGTAGAACGGTTACCGAGATATATATGTGATCATAAGTGGGCGGTCCCACGCCTATTTTCCAAAATTTTATCATACGCGTATTTCTTGGTAAAGAATTGTTGTAAGCATCAATTTTGAATAAATTAGCTTTAATACTTACTGGTTTAACGAAAATTTTGTATTTCTCTAAATTACCGTTGTATGAGATGTGGGCGTGGTTATTGTCCGATTTTAAACATTTTCTGCCATTTGGTATGCTGTACCAAGACCGACAACTGTGCCAAGTTTGGAAGTAATTGGTGAAGCGGTTACCAAGGTATACACATGTACACATGTACATATATACACAGTGGGCGTGGCTACGCTCATTTTCCAAAAATTTATAACATTCTTATTTTTCGTTTATTGTAAATATCAATTTTGAGTGAATAACCTCCAGTAGTTACTAAAATATCGCAGTTTTCATATTTCTGAAAATTACCGTTATATGGGAAGTGGGCGTGGTTACAGTCCGATGTCGCCCATTTACAATACCGTGCGTCCTACGCCCGAAAGAAGTGCACGTACAAAGTTTCGTTAAGATATCTCAATTTTTACTCGAGTTATCGTGTGCACAGACGGGCGGACGGACGGACGGACAGACAGTCACCGCTTAATCGATTTCTCTTTTCATTCTGATCATTTATTTATGCATTTGTCTATATCTATCTCGATTCGTTTTGCCTGTTACAAACAACCGTTATGTGAACAAAGTTATAATACCCTTGTGCACAAGTGCGCCCGGGTATAAATTGTAGGCGACTTCGTTTATTTGGGAACCAGCATTAACACCAATAATAATGTCAGAAAGTGCTACTTTGGACTGAGTAGGCAATTGAGAAGTAAAGTCATCATGCCTGTGTTGGTGTATAGCGCAGAGGCATGGACAATGAAAACATCTGATGAAGCGGCTCTTGGAGTTTTCGAGAGAAATATTCTGCGAAAGATTTACGGACTTTACGCATTGGCGATGGCGAATATCGCAGACGATTTAACGATGAGCTGTATGAGCTTTACGAGTACGATATAGACATAGTGCAGCTAATTAAAACTCAGCGGCTCCGCTGGTTTGGCCATGTCGTTCGAATGGACAGAAACGCTCCTGCTCTGAAAGTATTCAACGCGGGCCGCGATGCTGGTAACAGAGGAAGAGGAAGGCCTCCTCTGCGTTGGAAAGACCAGGTGGAGAAGGACTTAGCTTCACTTGGCATTTCCAATTGGCGTCAGTTAGCACAGAAGAGAAATGACTGGCGTACTGTTTTGGACTCGGCCAAAATCGCTTAGGTGGTTTGCAGTTAAAGAAGAAGAAGACTTTCGTATAACGGTAAATTTAGAAGCCGCGAAATATGTGCTTCTACGGTGACTAAGTAATGAAACCATTTCGCTCCAATTTTCAAGAATAAATAAATGGACTTAAAATGGACGTTGCTTACATAAATTTTATTTAAAGCGTTTTCTTTTCTACTGAAAGATGTTGCCTTCTGAGTGCCCTCTACGCTAGGGCTGCCAGACGTCCTGGTTTTCCAGGATTTGTCCTATTTAAGCAAATTGTCCTGGTGTCCTGGTCCACAGGCACTCATCTAATGTTTATTGAATCCTATAATAATTTAAAGATATACTTAAGTACATTCGCGGAAATTGTAAATAGGAAACCCCTTTCTGGGAGGCATGCAGGGAAGCACTTGTTAGTCCTTATTGAGTAAGTCTTTTAGAATGGCTTCACTTCAGACAGCCTTTCTAAATTATCTTTAGGTTATGCATATACAAAATGACAAAAATGATCATGATACGCATTTTAGGATAAGTGGAAATTTGCTAATGATGTTAAGGCAAGCATTCAAGACCACGTTAAAAGCGCCAAACATTTTTCCAAGTTACGTCACCGTCGAGAGACATTTGTTCTTTTATGATTTAAAAAAACTCAGAACTTGAGCGATTCATCATCATCAACTATTCAGCTCTACGGATTGTGCCATAAAACTACATTGCTTATAATATCAGAAAATACTTCAAAATAATGCAACGTCACAACCAAAGAAATTGTATTTATAGGGAATAAGTGTCCTGGTCGATGGGTTCAGGATTATGGCAGCCCTACTCTACGCCCAAAAACTAAGGAGAGTGCTATGTAAAGGCACATTTTTTGTAGAAAAGAAAACGCCATAAGTACTTATGTATGTGTTTGAGGCTACTATTTCCTAATCAAATGATTCCTAATCTTGGACATCCATCCGTATTTAGTTTCATTCACCACTATTTTGAAAACAGACCAAATTAGCGCGACCTAGTCCATAGTCTTTTAAATATTATATAAACATCCGAAAACCTAAAAATCGTTAAAATACATTTGGTCTTATTTTTATACCCGAGCGCACTTGTGCACAAGGGTATATTAATTTTGTTCACATAACGGTTGTTTGTAACAGCCAAAACGAATCGAGATAGATATAGACAAATGTATACATAAATGATCAGGATGAAAAAAGAAATCGATTAAGCCATGTCTGTCTGTCCGTCCGTCTGTCCGTCTGTCCGTCTGTCCGTCTGTCCGTGTACACGATAACTCGAGCAAAAATTGAGATATCTCAACGAAATTTGGTATGTAGGTTTCCCTTAATCCAAGGTAGGTTGGTATTGAAAATGGGCGAAATCGGACTTTAACCACGCCCACTTCCCATATAACGGTAATTTCCAGAAATACGAAAACTGCGATATTTTAGTAACTACTGAAGATAATTCACTCAAAATTGATATTTACAATAATTTTTAGACGAAAAATAAGAATATTATAAATTTTTGGAAAATGGGCGTAGCCACGCCCACTTATGGTTACATGTGTATATCTTGGTAACCGCTGCACCAATTTCTTCCAAACTTGGCACAGTTGTTGGCCTTGGTACAGCATAAAAAACCGCCGAAACTTTTTAAAATCGGACAATAACCACGCCCACATCCCATATAACGGTAATTTAGAGAAATACAAAATCTTCGATAAATCAGTAAATATTGAAGCTAATTTATTCAAAATTGATGCTTGCAACAATTCTTTACCAAGAAATACGTTTATGGTAAAATTTTGGAAAATGGGCGTGGCACCGCCCACTTATGATCACATATAAGTATATCGGTAACCGTTCTACCAATTTGTACCAAACTCGGTATGGTTATTGTACTTGCCACGTGTAAGCAAANCGGCCGCTTCTCATATAACGGTAAATTTCAGAAATGCTTGAAACTTCAATATTTCGAAATTGAAGGACGCTAATTTACTCAAAATTGATACACCATCTAGCGGTAGCTTTCGGAAAGGTGAAAAGACATATATTTAATACTTGCGCCGGGTATTTAATGTTCGGCTCCACCCGAACTTAGACTTTCTTACTTGTTTAAATTAATCTTTCGTAGGCAATTAGTATTATTGGCTTAGACCTAAGACAACATAATACGGCTAATACAGTACGATCAAATGCCTTTTATATTCTCCCATACAAAATTGGCCCGGCTTAATAAACAATTTTTAATTTCCAATTGTAGGTTTTTTGCTTATTTTGGACTTAATAAAATAAAAAAATATGTTTTTTGTTACTAAAATTAATTTTAAAAAAGTTAGGTCAAATGTCCTCTGTCATTTCTTCAAGGTATGTCAATATTTCAGGCTTTCTGGTGTTAAGCTAAACTCTTCTATCATCTTTTAGGTGATTTTTTGAAAAAATATTTTTAAAAACTACATACTTCTATTTATAAGAAAATAAGATTTTTGGAGGTATTTGGAAATTACCAGCACAAGTAAATCTTAATAACTCTCCGAAATCTTTTGGCGGAAGTCTAAAAATATAGAAAATTGTACAATTCTGAAGATTTTTTTGTGGAGAGTGATACACCCTAATGTTTGTACATACATATGTAGATGGAAGGTAGTAATTTAGCGAGTTTGTGTATTTATTTATAACAAATTTCACTTTAAACAAAATAAAAAACACCTGAAAGTACTACAAACGAATAAAAAAGATTGAAATGATTGACATACTGGAATTGCAATCCTATGGCTGAAATTAAATTACCAACAAAAATTACTAAAAAAAAGGCATTACAATGGCTGAAATCAAGTAACTAACAAGAAATTACTAAAAAAATTATTTACGCAGCATAAATCGAAAAAAATAATGATGACTATGTTTTTTATTCTTAGTCAGCACTAACAAAAATTATTGCTATCTCTTGTGACTTTAATCAATTGCATAATTTAGTTGAACATGACTGCATTCCTTAACACCCTGAGCAGGACATAGCGATTGTAAAAATTTAAAGATTTCTTGTAAGGGGCTTTTGCTTTTTTCAAGCCCTCAGCTGAATATGAAAAAATTGGAAAAGTCGTGTATTTTGTCAAGAAAACAATGAGGAATATCTGTCAACATTATTCAAGTTTGCGTATTCCTTTAATTTTTTATTTTGCCTTAATTTTATTTTGCATACATTTCTACGGCAACTTAAATGCCTTTGCTTACTTTCATTAGAACTACATATATAAGTATGTACTGGAATTCTCCTCGCATGCAGCTTGCGTTTATGTATGTATGTCGTTCTATACAGAAATGATTTAGTCAAAACAAATGCAAAGCAGACATTCATATAAAACAAACCAAAATTTATAAAACTCACAATAGTGTATATTCGTTGCAACATTAGATTTCGAGGGAGGTTGCGGCCACGTAATGTGCTGGGGATGGTTGTTTGCTGCAGATTTGTATTTTCGTGCGAGGCAGTTGCTGCGTGAGTGAGAATGGGAGGTTGTGTACAAGGATTGCTTGCGGCGCGCTTCTTTGAGAGTATGTTAGTGATGGATTTACAGAGCGAAAATTCGAAATAATCTGCTCAGAATAAGGAGAGTGTACCTGCAATAAAACTCAACAGAGAAAAGGCCCGCTGCTCTTCAACACTTTAAGTAAATATAGAAAAATTGGCTCAAAGCGCGCGAGAGTGCAACATTACGTATGTATACGTATGTATTATCTACCGAAGTAATAAGTCTCTCCAAAGTTTTCGCGCCACCTTAGAAGTTCTCCTAAAAGTTTTTCACCACTATCGTCGAATTTTCTAAACAATTTCGCCGCGAAATTTAGGCGCGTGCGCATATTCAAACACCGCTCATTTTTCTTTGTCCTTTGGCCGTATTTTTGCTTTAGTTTTATTTCTTTGTTTCTTTTGGCTTCTTTCGAAACTGTCAGACCTGTGTTCCAAAATGCACCCCATCTCTGCCTCACGTTTGTCCTTTTCATTGCCATTGCAATCCTTTAGCCAAATTGTGATTTTTGTTTACTTCAAGCACACCGTCTATTTAAAGTGAAAAATACAATAGAACAAATAGGAACCAGAAACACGTAAAAGCTGAAAAAATGTTAAAACCGCCTGAATAGAAAAACAACACAAATGTAACAGGCTCCTACCTATTATACTCCGTTGCAATCCTAAATAAATTTATATAAATACATATCGAGCCCTAGCCGCCAAAATAACGTAAGCGACATTTTTTTCAAAATTTTATTTTTGATGCAGAAATATTCCTAGAGCATCTAGATGCATTTCTGCATTAAAAATAAAATTTCGAAAAAAATTTCGCTTACGTTATTTTGGCGGTTAGGGCTCGATATGTATGTACCTATATACATTAGAGTGGTTCAAAATTAGTTTTTTTTTGAAATTCATAAACGCTACCTCAAATTATGTTATTTGTGATAAAAAAAAGAGAAACGTTTTTTTTTATTTTGAAAAAAAATTTTTTTTAGAGGCTGCGCTGGTCGGTTTTTTATAAAAACGCCGATGTTCTAAATTTTTTTGTTTTCTTGACATGTTAAAATGCAGCTAAAAATGTGTTTTTTACATATAATAACTCTGGTGTTATTGGGGAATATTCCCTTAATTACATACCTGTCCTGGACAGTTAGAATGGGCCTAGTTCCCGAAAAGGTGCTCTCGAAAAGATACTCCTCAAATTAAAACGTTGATACTGAACAGTTTACGCATTATTATGGGTTGGAAATGGTTACCAGTGGGTTTCTGGGATTGCTAATTACAAATCTGAAGCCAGTTTTTCAAAATTCAAAATGGAGGATCCAAAATGGCGATCAATTAGAAAAAATTACTAAAATTAAAACGTTGATACTAAACGTTTTACCATTGTCAGGGGTTGAAACCCGTTTAACCGGTTCCAAGGGTTGAAACTCGTTTCCAGTGGGGTTGTTGATAACGAATCTAAAGTTATATTTTCAATATTCAAAATGAAAGTGCTTCTTTTTTGACCCTCTTGAGTTTTTAGCTTCCATTATGGCTAAAATCTATCCTCTGAAAATCTGGTGCAAAAATATAAACTTTTAGAGGTCTTGCAGGGACGTTTTTTGCCTCTGCCTCATTTCGATTTGTTCGAAACCCAGCACTGAGGAGTTTTTGGGGTCGCTGATTACGAATCTGAAGTCATTTTTTTTTTTAATTTAAAATGGCGGATCAAATAGATTATCAAAATTCAAAATGAAATTGTTTTGCTTTTACCCTCTTGACTTTTTAGCTTCCATTATGGCTAAAGACTATCCTCTGAAAATTTGGTGCTAAAATATGAACTTTTAGAAGTCTCGCAGGGACGTTTTGTGCCTCTCCCTCAAGTGCTTAAAATTACTCTTCTTTCAATCGATGAGCACAGGATATCCTTCACGGAATGGACGTTTTTTAAGGCCTTACAATATGTTTTCAAGGTCGCTGAACACGATGGGCGAGAGAATTTTTCGATCTAACCTTTATATTTTGCGATATTACGAAAAACTCTTTAAAAACCAAGAAAAAATCCTAAAATCTCGCTATAAAATTTGATTATTTCTTTTTTATCAGTAGTAATATGTATAGCCACAATTTTTATCTTCATTTTATTTGGAGATATTACGCAAAAATCTTTAAAAAAAAAAGAAAAAGAATCAGCCCAGCGCCTTCGCCTTGACCTGTATATTCCATTTGATTTTATTGGATTGAATTTTATGTAAACCCATTTCAAGTGCTACCCTACTTTCAATAATTTCTGTAACTTATTAAATAAATTGAGTTTAACTTTTAAAGCAGGTTGCTACCCTTTTTAATATTCTTACTATTCAAGCTAAATATTTTCTAATAACCTTTCGTTAGGCGCCCATATTTTAAAATTTCATATAGTAACTTTTGCATAATTTGCAACACTGTAAAAATATTGTCAAACTAAAACCTTGTTAAACCTTTTTCGTAGGACACCCAAATATACATATTTAAAATATCTTATTCCCTTAATTTAAGAGGCATTTAAATTTTAAAACGGGTGGCAACCCTGGTATATATGTATGTGTTTTGGGGATAAAGTTTCTTCATAGCCATTTTGATTAATATCCATATTGAAGTAGTTTATGTTACCTACTGCAAGCATCGAACTTAATTTCTTCTTAAAATTATTTTCAGTATACAAACCAAATTTCGTTAAAATATGTAAATTTCTAATCGCGTTATCGTATGCTTAGACGGACGGATGGACGGACAGACAGTCACCGTTTAACCGATTTCTTTTTCAATTCTGATCATTTATATATTTAAAAAAAATAAACTACTTTTTGTACCATTGCAATAGCAGATTAGCTATTTGTTTAAGTTTTTCCAATAAAATTTTGATATGAAACTTCCCCTTAAAATTCGCTGGCTCGAAATTCGTTTTAGACCCATGGTTTCATAAGCAAAGTTGCTCAGACTGATCCGTAGAGCATTTTCCGCATATGCGATTTGTCCATTTTTCTGATTCCCTACAAATCGACCCACTCTAATGTGTATCCAAAGTTAAATACAATATGCTGAATACTCTAAATGAAACAATAGGGCTGTACAGGATATTTTGGAAATGGTCTTGCATTTGCAAATTTTATGCTTGCTACAATGATAACCGTGTGCATTTTATTGTTGTGAATTTACAAATGCACCGAAAAATTCAAATGCAAGATCATATCCACAAAATCCTGAATAGCTCTAATGATACCTCTAATGAAAACCTCCTCCAAAAATAAATACTGCGGCCGGCCCCGGGTCAGTCTAATATACATATTATTATTATTATTAAAATCACAGTGTTCTCGAAAAGTTACCAAGATACGATTTTCATTTTGATCGGTGATGATTATTGAAATTCGACTTTTGATATTCTGCAACAATGTTTTCATGTGGGATTAAACATTTTTCTACACTACCGTGGGCGTTGTCGAAAAATTTTCTGAGATGGGGCGTTTTCGAAATGACCGCCTAGATACATAGGCCGATCTTCCACTCAGCCAACGATATATTATACAAACCTAATTTTTTGACGATTTCATTAGCTACTTTTGTTTCTTTAGATCGACCTCGTAACTAGCAGGTTCATTCTCGTCAAAAGCGGGCAAGCGCGAGCTAAATTTTAGAGTATATTAAGCAGGGATGACACGATTTGTACATTTGTACAGATTTGTAAATTTTGTCAGTTACACAGAGGTGTTGTTTGGAATTTCTTTAATTGAGCTGAACTCAAATTTTTAAACAACACGACTCTGTGACTGCCAAGATGTACAAATCGTGTGATCTTCGCTTTAGTGTGCCTTCCCAGCAAAAATCACGATTACCAGAGAAATGACAATGGAATTGAACTAGGCGCTGGAAATCGCTTACTTTAGCATGGGCATGAAGGGAGAATACTATGCTTTAAGAATTAAAGAGACACGAAGTGACACCACCTTATACGACGTTTCCACTTTTCGTAGTTCGCTCTCCCACTAAGGAGGAGAGCGAATTACCTCATTTGTAGGTATGTACTTCAGATCGAATTACCATGCGAATGAGGAACGAATCAGTGCCTTCTCTAATATTTATCGGAAATATATCGAAATTTGCAACCAAAATAAAATAATAAAAAACAAAAACGAATTATTGCCGTAATTAATAAAATAGTAATTAATATAGTAATATATGTATATTGTCTATATAAATTAAAATGTTTGATGATAACTTAGAGAGCGAATTACGAATTGTGGAAACGTCGTATTACAAAGAATCGAATGAAGAAAGCATGGACGAACAGAATCCGGAGAAGCGAATATAGAATGCCTTATTCTAGTGATTGAAGGTAAACGCACCAGCAATGCCTTACGGAGAAACAAATGTAGAATGCCTAGATATGTATGTACTAGGGATGTGCGAATGTGGAATTTTAGACATCCGCGGATGCGAATGCGGATGCGGATATTTAAAAGCTAACATCCGCGGATGCGGATGCGAATGCGGATGTCATGTATTTTTAGGAAATAATTTAGGTGAGCAAAATAGGTGATTTAAGTAAATAAAAAATGGAAGGGTTAGTAATTTTTAATAATGTTTTTTATTTAGTACTTCAATTGGAACATTGTATTTGATAAATTGGAACATTGTATTTGATAAACTCTTTTTAAAGGGTCGTAAATCAAACCTGCGCCACTATATAACTACTCGCTCGAGGCGACAAACTTGAAAAAGTTGAAACTTGACAAGATTGTAAATTCTTTTTGATTGACGCTGCTCCAGTTGAGAGGACTTTCAGTTATGTTTATTTATTTTTATTGCGGAGCAATAATTCCGTTTTGAGAAATGCATCGGTGCTGCAAATGTCGGATGTATCCTCCTAACTTTCTTATTCAAAATCTAGCATCATGGCACGATCGTTGTTTAAACACCGTTGTTTTCGAAAGAATTCTTCATTCTCATAAATCAACAGACTTTTACATATCGCACACCGTCTTCAAAAGAGTAACAACTCAAAATTTGCCATTTTTGAGATTATATGCAATAAATGTACGCAGAGCTTTTATTTACCTTTCAGAACAATCTGGTGCAAATTTTTGTTATAATTTGGTAAAAAAAACCTAAGGTAAAGTCCCCCTAGTCGGCCGCTGTGGTGTAGTGGTAAGCAGTGCGCGCTTCCACTCCGCAGCACCTGGGTTCAAACCCTGGTCAAAGCAACATCGCAAAATTATAGAAAAAAGGTTTTTTCTTAACAGCGGTCGTCCCTCGGCAGGCAATGGCAAACCTCCGAGTGTATTTCTGCCATGAAAAACAGCTTTTCATAAAAATACAATCGCCGTTCGGAGTCGGCGTAAAACTGTAGGTCCCTCCGTTTTGTGTGACAACATCAAGGCGCACGCCACAAATTGGAGGAGAAGCTCGGCCAAACACTAACATATGTTTAAGCGCCAATCTATTATTAAAGTCCCCCTTGCCCATATGATTAGCATGTGCTAAGAAATAGTTTTTCGCAATTTCCTGACAAACGTATTATTTTGAGTTGTGACTCTTTTGAAGACGGTATGTGATATGTAATGCTGTGAGTTAGGTAACCGCTTACACGAAAGGCTCAAAGCATATGTAATGCTGTGAGTTAAGTAACCGCTTACACGCAAAGCTCATTTAACATATTCCTTATGTGACAACTCTCATGCAATGCAAAGTATGCATAACTGAGCCTTTAAACTTGCCTAATATTTATACCCGAGCGCACTTGTGCACAAGGGTATTATAACTTTGTTCACATAACGGTTGTTTGTAACAGGCAAAACGAATCGAGATAGATATAGACAAATGTATACATAAATGATCAGAATGAAAAGAGAAATCGATTAAGCGGTGACTGTCTGTCCGTCCGTCNACCGCCCACTTATGATCACGTATATGTATCTCGCTAACCGTTCTAGCAATTTGTACCAAACTCGGTATGGTTATTGTGCTTGCCACATAAAAGTAAACCATTGAAAATTGTTGAAATCGGACTAAAATTACGGCCGCTTTTCATATAACGGTAAATTTCAGAAATGCTTGAAATTTCAATATTTTGAAATTTAAGGACGCTAGTTTACTTAAAATTTATACACGCTGGCTTATCATGTAGCGGTAGCTTTCGGAAAGGTGGAAAACATATATTTAATATTTGCGCCGGGTATTTAATGTTCGGCTCCGCCCGAACTTAGACTTTCTTACTTGTTTTTATTGCGGATAATAAACAAACTGCTTATCCAAATTAAACAAATTTGGCATCATATGAAAGAGGACTGAGATAGCTTTTATACAGAAATAACGAACGAAGGTTACCACCGCCATTTATATTTTTTTTTACAATTTAATGCAAAATAAATTAATATAAATACCTGACCCAACTTTTGTTCTATGGTAATTAATTAAATCTTTATATTGAAATATTTTTCACTATGTGGCCTTCCCCGTTTAGATATTTCAGTTTTAAAGCTATACAAGTCCTCTTTCATTTGATACCAAACTTGTTTAATTTGGATAAGCGGTTTGTTTATTATCCGAAAAATACTTTTATTTCGGAATAACAAATATTTGGCCAAGTTTAACTTGTAAAAAATAACTGCAATTTCCGGTCCCTTCAAAATTCGCATTCGCAAAAGATCCGCATTGATGCGAATGTTAAAATTAATGCGGAATCTCCGTGGTTGTGAATGCGAATGCGAATATTCGCAACAACCCTGGTATGTACATATGTACATACATTGCGTTGAAAACAATAATACACAGACTGTCTTAAAGGATTGCAAATTAACTTCCTGGCATTTAATTATTTCATTTCATTTATTATTATAAAGAACATTAGTACAATAAGATCCCAAAGATCTTTTTTAGTACAACGGTTACTTAAAATTAAGATAAAAATAAGAGCTGAGAATAAAAGGTACGTAGTACATCATGTCAAACAAAGCCTGAAAAATAGCATTAGGCAAAATTTACAAATCTATATAAAGCCAAAAGAAAAAAAATTTATAAAATAAAAAATAAAAATAAAATAAACAAATAAATAAATAAATAAATAGAATTAAAAGAGAAAAAAAAACGAAATACAATTTTCAATTAGCCTATATCTAAAGCATACACATTTACATTTTAAGTAGGTATATAGATAGCGAAAATCAGCTGATAATAAGTTAACGAAAATACAAGTACAAAACACTCTTAAAGTTGCTTTTATTTAGACTGTTGCGAATATGTCCTGGAACCGAGTTCCAGGTGCGAATAGCATTGACGAAAAATAGTCTTGCAGATGCTAGATAATTGTACTTGGGTATAATCAGGTTAGTAAGGCGTACAGACTTTGAGAAGGATAGTTTTTCGTAAAGATATCTAGGATCTTTATCCATCATTAGGCGAAGCAAAAAAATACAATTTCTTGCTTTTAAGTATTCAGAGATACTGCAGCCCAATAGTCGCGTTTTCCAATCGGATATTCGCTCAAACTTCGATAGCCCAAAAACATATCGAGTAACATGATTGAATACTACATCAATTTTATAAGAAGATTGAGAATCCAGGCTGCTGTAGACTAGTTCAGAATAGCAGATAATCGGCAATATTAAGTGAATGGTCAGTTTACGCCTAACGATTAATGGTGTAAAAGTAGCAGACATTCTTAAATTTCTTAAAGTATAAATGGCAGAGTTAACATGATCAGTGCATTTTAGGTTAGTGTTTATAACAAAACCGAGATTAGGCACTTTAGAAACAAATTTAAGAGACTTATCACCAATGTATGAAGACGGAATAGCGTCAAATTTAATATTTCTTTTACATGCAGGCAGGGGCGCACCCAGGAATATATTTTAGGGGGCGGGGGGGGGGGTTTATATTTCTGAAGATATATCACCGGAAAATACTGAACATTTGCTTGATAATACGCTCTTTAAAATACATTTATGCAAGTTTTATGTACAGTATGTAATAAATAAATAAACGTTTTAAAATTCATAAACTGCACTTTATTTACATAAGATTAACAGAACTCAAACACTTTTAACCGACTTCAAAAAAGGGGAGGTTATCAATTCGCCGGAATACATAACTTTTTTACCACGTGAACCGATTTCAATAATCCTTTTTTTATTGGAAAGATGGTACCTCAAGGGTCGTCCCGTAATTTGGTTTAGAGATCCGATGATTGGATCATGAAGAAATTAACGGTACCCCTAAATTTGTATATGAGAATTGAAGTCGGTTGTGTTCTTTCCTTAAAAACTACTTGTTTAATAAAAAGTTCTATAAACTCAAGATGCGCTCAACTTTCAAAAGTACCTAATAAAAAATTTTCAAAAAGAGTCAGTAAAAATAAATTTATTGATTCCATGAATTTTTGCACTTTTATGTTCATTTTTTCGATTTCTGGTTTCTGGTTTTCGATAGATGGTGATTTTTCATGATTGCTAAATTTTTTTAATATTTCGAGTTCCGAAAAAATTAACTGAACTCTCAAGAAAAACGAAAAATTCATATGAACCCCAAAACCCACCCCTTGTGTGCGCTAATGCATGCAGGCAACACAAAGGCTTTATCGCAGTTGAGACAAAGACCATTTTTCGAAGACCAAGACGATATAGACATGAACTCTCTGTTGAAATTCTCACACAAGATAGCTATGTCCTCAAAAGTTCCTGACATATAAGTCTGTATGTCGTCCGCATAAGCATGCATTTTTGCATATTGGCAAGTACTGAATAAGTCATTAATAAATAAACTAAATAGCAATGGCCCTAATATAGAGCCTTGGGGTACGCCCGTAAATAGTGGACTTTTAATCTGGGTTCGGTCGGACAGATAGCTCTTCGATAACTGCACGGCAAAGGTCCCTAAACCCAAAATAGTTTTTGAGTTTGAAGCATAGCTCTAAATCCGGACTGGAACGGGGACAATAACCTAAATTTCTCAAGATGGACATATATTTGTTCAGACATCAATGACTCAAGTACTTAAGACAAGACAGGCAAGATACTAATAGGACGAAAATCACAAGGACTATATGCAAATTTATTTTTAGCTACCGGAACCACAGTTGCAACCTTCCATGCATCAGGGAAATAAGAAGTGGTAAAGCAATGATTGGCAATATGAGTCAAGGTAGGTAAAATTAGCGGAAAAATGATTTTAACAAATCTTATTGGAATGTCGTCTTCACCTATTGCATTGGATCGTTATTGATACACATTACTACATCACACTCAGACACAGCACTAAGTTCAAACATTTGGCCAACAGAAGGACGGGGACACGAAAATGAAGAGTTTGGGGCGAGTAAGTAAGGGGAAGACGTACGACTCACAAAGAAGTTATTTAGAGTTTCAGGCTCGAGTAGACAGTTTGTGCTGTTACTGACATGTACTCGGAGATTTTTTAGGTTTCGCCACAGGATATTATTGGGGAGTGAGGGCTTAAACGTTTTTCCAAAGAACCTGCGCCTTTCAAGCTTACTTACTGTAGTATCTTCATTCCTAACTGCCTTAAATGCAGACAAATTTGCATCTGAGCGATGCTTTTTCCACCGAGAATAGGCCTTATTACGTTTTCAGTTTGGACCGCAGAGTTAAACCAAAGGCACGATGAGGATCTGTTTTCAAAAGTGCGCAGCGGGACATGAACTCTAAGAGCACTCAAAACATTCTCATTCAAAAAAGAAAGCTTCTCATTCACTGTGCAAAGTCCCCAGCACATAGACCAATCAATGTGTGAGAGGTCAGTTAAGAGATTATAAACGATATAAAAACGGAATCAGTCAGAATTAAGATTAAAATCAAAAGAACAGAAAATGAGATCATAGTCAGATATAAACGACAGCTGATCAAATTTTAACACACTACGAGGGTCAGACACAATAAAATAATCAAGCAGACTTGGACAACAGTTATTTCCATACCATGTATGTATATATATATTAACAAATAATAATCCAACAGTAGCGACATCATCTCATAATAGAGAACTATAGGAGTCTGGGCTAAGCAAATTAACATTAAAGTCTCCACAAAAAATAATATTTTCATAATCAACAGCTAGAGGGGACAGAACATTAACATAATTACAAACTCTACTTATTAGGATTATAAACACATGACAAAAGTACTTTACATACAGAGTTGGACAGCTCAACAAGTAAGTATTCAATATTACCATCGATTGATTGAGAAATCAGCTTCGTATTCAAATATTTTTTACAATATATCGCTACCCCTCCACCCTTTTTCCAATTGTATCAGATCGGAAAAGTTTTCCAATTCTGTCAGATCGGAAAAGTTTATAATTTTGGATATCATAGTGGGAGTCACTAATATCAGTTTTGAACCAGGTCTCAGCATCACAGATTATGTCTACAGGTGAAAATTCAAAACTGTTTCTAACCACATCCATTGTTTCAGGATTTAGGCTGCGCGCATTAAAGTGAACTATGTTTAATCCGCTTTGGCGTCGGCATAATACATTTAACATAGCAAGACTACAGTCATCAACGCTAGTCGATTCGCTGTTGTTTACGTTCATAATGGAATATAAAATAAGCAACTTTAAGATAACAATAACAGACAACGAAGTTAGACAAGAACAAACAGCATAAGAAGAGGTGCACTATCTTTACAATATTAATAAAATAAACGTGAGTGAAAAATAATAACAATAGCAAAAGGCAACTAGTGAAACTGCGACAAGTCCTCTTTACACATAATTTTTGTTGCCAAGTTATTTTTCCCCTTCTCTTTCTGAACATGCACATAGCCACGGACTGTGCGTACACACGCGAGTTTACCTTCTCTTCGCATTTTAATGGCCTCTTGCAGTAAGCGCCGATTATCTGGAGTGAGACTCAAAAATGTGAAATGTACCATCAATACCAATAGGCACAAGGGGGACTGCGGATTTAACTCGTCTACGGTACTCGCCAAAGGCACGTAGAGCGCGACTACGATCAAGCGGTGAGTGAAATTTTATCATAATTTCGCTGTTGCGGCTGGTAGAGGAGGGCTTCGTTCGAAATATATCGCGAATTTCAGGAGATAGAAAGTCGATTGAGACACAAACTTGGTTGTATATACTCTTCAGATTCTCCCCTTTTGAAAACGGTATCCCAAACGCAACAGCATCAGCAGCGAAGTCCGGAGCGGGTTTGTTTTATAGCGCATTTGCTAGTTGTATTTAAAGGCTCTCAATATCCGCTTTTTACATATTCATAATATTAATTTGAAGAACTTTCTCCTCTTCACTCCCTGGCGGCAACATAATCCGCTGCGATGGTGATTCTGTCCTTAAAACTGTATACTGTAGCTGATGGCAATTTCAAAATGGGAGAGTATCGTTGGTCTGCAGAAATCCTTCATACATGACTTGTTCCCGATGAAATATCTTAAATGTCTTATCAAGGCGCGCAATAGTTCTGGTGGTTGCTTTAACGGAAGTCATTTCAGATTGACCCCTGGGCAACTCAATCCTGGTGTTTCCGAATTAAGCTTTTACGTATAGGGATATTGGTAAATCACAACCATTGGGCCAGTCAGAACACACGGGACTTCGACATACTCAGTGGTGCAGCAGGTCGACAAAATCGGACATTCCCGACACTATTCCTTACTTGACGTTTTTTAGTAATAACTCGACTCCAGCGCCAGCTGACGGCTCATTTTTGCAAAGGTATTGCCCTTACCATTCCCACAATTTTTTTTTATTAAGGGCCAAATTCATAGTGCGTAGTTAACCACTGATAAGAGTTTAACTATTGATTTTCATATTCACAACGCTCAGTTAACAAAAGTTTAAACCAGCATGCCCCCATAGTTAAACTCTTGTTAAATAATTTTTTTTTTTGTGAAACGAATTTCAAATTTGAATAGAAAAGTATTGATTTTAAGAATTTGTATACTTTCAGGCGATACGAATTTCCATAGTTAACTATGTGACTCTGAATATAAATTCATAATTAAACTCTTGTTGGTGGTTAAGTTAACAATGGTTTAATTAATTTAATTCGGCCCTAAATATGTTTATATATTCTTTATGAAATCGCATTATTGCGGCTCACTTAATTTTTTTATTTTTTGATATTTCAAATGTCTGGCTACACCATTTTTCCAAATTTTTTTATAAACCTTCTACTGACAAAAAAAAGAAATTAAAACGAAGCAAATCGGTTGAGCCGTTCTTGTGTAATGCGATAACACACAAACATCAATTCCTGTTTGTATACATATAAAGATTTTTTTTCGAATGGTGGCAACCTTATCCAATTTTGTTTCTATATTAGATTTCTTTATACATTCTCAGTGAAGTATCACTATTGCGGCTTATTTAAACTATAATTATTTTGCTGATGTTACAGATATCCGGCAAACCTGTGTTTCCAATTTTTACCTTACAAACCTTCTACAGATAAAAGTAAACTAAAAGAAAGAAAAACGAAGCAAATCGATTGAGCCGTTCTTGAGTTATGCGATAACACACGAAAAGCTACTCATTTTTATATATAAAGGTTGGCATATTATGCTAAGTTTCTATAATTTATGATGTGCCCAAAACAGGATGAATTGTGCCAAAAGTGCCTCTGTGAATGAAAGTGCCAAAAATGGCACTCTTGTGCCTACTTTTCCATCACTGCCGCCTGCTAGCGGTGCATAAGTTCGGCAGCGTCGCACACACGACTTGTACGTGAAAGCCGAGTGGCTCCCTGAGACTCCAGTCTGCACCACTGGTCTTCATCTATCTCAATTCCTTTACCGTGAAAATACAATGCCGGCGAACGGTGAACTCACCACAGCGAAATTTCCGCTGTCAAAATTAGAACCAGTGTTGCCGTTTTGATCGAAATGGATCAAAATGATACGTTTTTCATCGAATTTTTAAAAGATACTTTTATTTTTAGCTTAGTATAAATTGTGATACATTTTAACTCACCAACAAGTTGAGGGTAACTTTTCCCATCTTAAGACTTTTATGATTTTGTGGCAACACGTTAAGTATCACCTTGAATCTGCAAATGGCATCACTAGCCTGTTCCCGTACTCCAGGATTCACTCCAAAATAGTCCGAAGACATTTCTTTTCACACATTTATCACATATTTTGCGAACGATTTCTCACTAATTTCTGGAGTGCGGGAACAGACTAATATTGTCGTTCCTTTTCCTTTTTGATTTTTAATCTGTCGGATATGGTACTGGGCTAAGGTCAGTGTCTCACGATTGGAACATTTGTACAGATTTGTACATTTTGGCAGTCACAGAGTGGTGTTCTTTAGAAATTCGAGTTTAGCTTAATAAAAGAATTTCCAAACAACACTACTCGGTAACTTCCAAAATGTACAAATCTGTACAAACGTACTAATCGTGTGACACTGCATCAACAATTTCATCCAGAGTAATCGAGTAAGTATTGTGAAAATTACTTTTATGTGTTTACTGTGTTAAACAGCAATTTGATATGTGATTTTAGTTAAGTATGCAAATGAATTCAACTGTTACCGAGCTTTATTTTCACTCTGTATTTTATATAAAAACCAAAAAATATTAATAACAAGTAAGAAAGTCTAAGTTCGGGCGGAGCCGAACATTAAATACCCGGCGCAAGTATTAAATATATGCTTTTCACCTTTCCGAAAGCTACCGCTACATGGTAAGCCGGGGTGTATCAATTTTGAGTAAATTAGCGTCCTTAAATTTCGAAACATTGAAGTTGCAAGCATTTCTGAAATTTGCCGTTATATGAAAATTGGTCGTAATTTTAGTCCGATTTCAATAACTTTCAACGTTTTGCTTTTATGTGGCAAGGACAATAAAAAACCGAGTTTGTTACAAATTGGTAGAACGGTTACCGAGATACATATATGTGATCATAAGTGAGCGGTGCCACGCCCATTTTCCAAAATTTTATCATAAACGTATTTTTTGAGCAAGCGTCAGTTTTGAATAAATTAGCTTTACTATTTACTGATACCGCCATACGCGCCAACTACCGCGGAATCAGCCTTCTAAGCATAGGTTATAAGGTCTTATCGAGTGTATTGTGCGAAAGACTGAAGCCCACCGTTAACGAGCTGATTGGACCTTATCAGTGTGGCTTTAGGCCTGGAAAATCCACCATGGATCAGGTATTCACAATACGCCAAATCTTGGAAAAGACCCGCGAGAATAGGATCGACACACACCATCTATTTGTCGATTTCAAAGCCGCTTTCGACAGCACGAAAAGACGTTGCCTTTATGTCACGATGTCTGAATTTGGTATCCCCGCGAAACTAATACGGCTGTGTAAAATGACGTTGAGCAATACCACCAGCTCCGTCAGAATAGGNAAAGACCCGCGAGAATAGGATCGACACACACCATCTATTTGTCGATTTCAAAGCCGCTTTCGACAGCACGAAAAGACGTTGCCTTTATGTCACGATGTCTGAATTTGGTATCCCCGCGAAACTAATACGGCTGTGTAAAATGACGTTGAGCAATACCACCAGCTCCGTCTGAATAGGGAAGGACCTTATTTATTTATTTATTTAAATTAATTACAATTAAAATTATAATCAATTAAGCACTAGCTGCGAGGGCTATCGGCTGAAGGTGTACATATGTAAGTGCATGCGTTGTGACGGATTATAATAATTTATCAATACCGATTTTTTTACAAAACTCAAATATCAGTCTAATATTTTTCTCATTCGGATAAGTAAGCAATTCTAAAGGGTTGGGGATCGGGAAGAAGGAAGATATGGAATCTGTAAGTAGCAGGCAGTCTTTGAGAATATGGGGGATGGTTAAGGGGGCATTGCGGCAAAATTGACATGTTGGCTCTCTTTATGTTGGTTTGTCGAGTATATGATTGTGATTTGACGGCATCGTATATAATGGATCCGATCTTCAGTAGTGAGGAAGCCGCTTTCCGCCAGCAGATTTTCAGTGCGCGTAGTTTTAAACGCTCTCAGGCTACATCGTATAGCGGCATGATATGGCCCTTTTATGCGTGATAGGTGCGTTTGAGAGCATTGCCCATAAATTGCCAAACCATAGTCAATTTTGGAGAGAAAGGTGAGCTGGGTAATATTGAGAAGGGTGTTGGTATGTATATGACTTTTGTTGGAGGAAAGGTATTTTATAAGGTTAAGTCTGGCAGCTAGACTAGTTCTTAAATTAACACAGTGGGTCTTAAAATTATGCTTATAATCAAAAATTAAACCGAGAATTTTTAGCTGTTGAACATTTTCTACTGAAAAATCATTAAATTTAATTGAAATGGAGTCACAAAGATGTTTCCGACATACATGAAGATGCTTGCACTTTTCAAGTGATAGCTTTGCTCCAGAATATTGACACCAGTTGCTTATTGATGATAAAGTGTTTTTAAAATTTGAAAGTGTGTCCTTAGTGTCCCTTTTGTTGCACGTGAGGTATAAATCGTCAGCATAGAAACAATGGTTGATATCCTTTTGAGCGAGCAGTATTTTGCTTAGGTCGTCGAATGCAATCAAAAATAACGTTGTGGACAGCGGAGAGCCCTGAGGTATCCCATTAAAAAGTGGATGTATTGATGATTGTATGTTATTTACCCTGCTGCATATTGAACGTGCTGTCAGAAAGGATTTAATATAGTTGTACATTTTAGGGCCTATTTTTAGTTCCAGTAACTTGTTAAGCACGACATGAATACCCACTCTATCAAAAGCTTTTTCAAAATCAACTGATAGTATGGAAATATGGCTTTTAGATGAGAGGCTTTTTGAAATGAGATGATCAATATAATACAGTGCATCCATGGTGCTTTATCCTGGGCGAAAGCCGAACTGATTAGGTGAGAGAGACTTTGAAGACGTTAAAAACCATATAAGTCTTTTTGATATAATTGTTCCTGAAGTTTGCTGATGCAGGGAAGCACTGATATAGGGCGATATGAATCTAACCGCTGAGCATCCTTGTTTGGCTTTTTCAGGGGAATAACAGTCGCAGTTTTGAAAGAATGTGGGATAACAGATGTATCAAAGATATTATTGAAAAGTTTTAGAAGGCGTTTTTTGAAGGTGATTGGCATGTTAGAAAGCATGGGGTAAGAAATTTTGTCCTGGCCTGGGGTAGTGCCGGTAAACGACCGTAGGCAACAATCTAATTCATTTAAAAGGAAAGGGGATTCGATTATATTAGATTTGTAGTTAGGGCTAAAAGTTGGAGATTTGTCAAGGGTTGTGCTTTTAGCTAGGCAAAAAGTAGAGGAGAAATTTGAGTCGTTCGAGGACCAGTATCTCGCAAACGCGTCTGCAATGTCTTTTGGCTCCGTAAATGTGGAAGCAGCTGTTTCAATTGAGTGAATAATCGAAGGCTTATAAGTGCCTACTAATTTACGAATATTTTGCCAGATTACTGATTTAGGAGTACTAGGCTTAATTTTCTCAGTGAAATCAGCGAAACTTTGCAGTTTAGCTGCTTTCTTGGCTTTATTAAATAGATAGTTCGCTTTTTTATATGCTATTAAGTCTTCACTAGTGAATGACTTTCTGAAAACTTTCCAAGCGTTTTGTTTAATATCTCGTAACGATTTTAACTCTGACGACCACCACGGTACCGTCCTACTAACTCGTTTGCATGCTGTCCGCGGTATGGACACATTGGCTGCTGTACGTATTATCTTTTTAATACGAGCGGCTTCGCAGTTTATATTATCAGTAGGGGGAGATAAAACCGATAGGTCTTGTATTTTGTCTTGAAACAGTGACCAGTTAGCCCCTTTTGTGTTGAAAGGTGGAATTGCGCGGTGTGGAGTTACCGACCAAATGTAACAGACGTTATAGTAGGAAAGTGGTCACTGCTATGAAGGTCATTAATAGCGTGCCAGTTGCACATCGGGGCAAGTTGCGAAGAACACAGTGACAAATCAATGTGGGTTAGGGTGTTGTGCGCACTCAAATGCGTAGGCGATCCGTCGTTTAGAACAGTGAGGTTTGTTGCTAGTACAAAGTCTTCAATAATTACACCTTTGGAATTATGATTAGGCGAGCCCCAAAGTGGGCTCCATGCATTCATATCGCCAACTATTATCACTGGGCTGTTAGCTGAGGACAAAATGTTGAAAAGGTCGGACTCTAAAAGATTATATTGCGGTGGAACATAAATGGAAATTATAGTGAATTTGACTTTTAAGTTTATTTCAGCTGCGACAACAGAAAGATTTGTATTAATATTGACGAGTTTATACGGAATGCTTTTGTGTATCAGCAAGGCTGTTCCCTGCTTAGCAGATGTGTTATAACTAAAATTATGAAAGTGTCCTTTGTATAGTTTGGGAATAATTTGAGTTGAATTATATTTACAGTGAGTCTCTTGGAGACAAATTATTTTTGGGGATTGCTTTTTAATTAATATTTCCAAGCGCGAGTAATTATTGTGATAGCCACGAATATTCCATTGCAGAATGTTCAGCATCAGTGCAATTAAGAGAGCTTAAGTATTCACTATTACGATACACACAATGTATCATGAATAGTAAATTAGGAGTTATTGGTGGTTGAGTTGGCAGTGAGATTTAATGAGTGGATATTTTGAGTGGTTATTTGATCTTCACTAAGATAAGAGAAAATTTGCGAAAGAGGATTGAAGGCGGAATTGAGATCAGGAGTGTTTAACAGCGTATTGCTGTTGTCATTGTTGTTATCATTGTTAAGTGAGTGCGAATTGGGTATGTTATTGAGGTCAGTAATTGTGTTTTGGTGTTCGTTGACTTTGGAGTTGTTTGCGGGAACTGGGGAGCAGGGTTTAGAACTAGTTTCTGACATGTGCTGATCAGTAATATTGTTATCAAGGGTATTGTTGATTAGCGAAACGTGCGGGTCCGGGGCTGAGGAATCAGCAGCTGCGTTGGAATAAGCGCTGAATTGGGAATAATTAGAAGGGGAGGCGGCAAAGGGCATGGAACCGGATTTACTATTTTGACTATTACTTTTGTCGGAGTTTGATTGAGGATTTGTAGAAAGGGCAGTGGAGTAGGAGGCTTCACGAATAAGCGGATTGTTTTGCTTAAATATGCGACGTGCTTCAAACATACTACACTTGTTCTTGGTTTTAATTTTTAATATTTCTTTTTGCTGTTGGTATGTTGGGCAAGAGTTGGCGAAGGAAGGGTGAGGACCAAGACAGTTGGCGCACATGTTGCGGGTGCAGCTAGAAGGTGTGTGAGGAGGGAGATTACAACCTCCGCAAACGGGATTATTGTTGCAGCGCTTGACTGTATGGCCTAATTTTTGGCAGCTTTTACACCGCATAGGGTTAGGAAAATATTCCCGTACCCCAAGTTTGTACCATGTAATGTCGATATATTTCGGAACTGTATAAAGATCAAATGTAAGCAAAATTGAACCAGTGAAGATATCTTTGTTGTTAATTTTCCTCGTGAATTTGTGTACGGCTACTACACCCTGGGTTTTCAAGTCCTCTAATATTTCCGATTCTGGTGTTTGGATTAAATTTCTATCAAATATAGTTCCTTTAGTGGAGTTAAGGTTTTGATGGAGCGAAATTGACACTTTGCACAAGCCACCGAAATCAGAAGTTTTCATGAATTTCTCAGCTACCTTTTGGTTTTTGGTTAAAACGAGAAGACTACCATCGCGAAGCATATTTACCGATTGTACCTCCGTACGGATCGAGTCCAATGCCTTTTTTTTGCAAACACACTGAAATTTGCCAAAGGTTTTTCGTTTTCCGCTGATTGGATGATAATGAACTTGGGGTGTGACTGGTTGATGTTTACGGGTGGTAGATTGGGGAAGTCCAACATTGTTGTATTTCCTGCTTTAGAATCTTTTTTCTTGCGCTTGCATTTGGGGCTGGCCAGCGTGTCGTAGTCTTGCAACACGCTAAACCTGTTCCCCACAAGGGGGGGAGGTAGAATCATTGATAATCACTAACCGAATATATTTGTGGATTTATTTGTACGATCAAATGAAACACACGAAATGAAATAAGCGGTTTGTAATTATGCGTTTAGCACTAATTGACACAAGAAAGCTATCAACTGCACGAGCAGTTAGGAAACGAGTCCGAACGAAGCGAGTGTTAGTCGATGACTGGGGAAGGACCTCTTCGAGCCGTTTGATACCAAACGAGGTTTCAGACAAGGGGACTCCCTTTCATGTGATTTCTTAAATCTGATGTTGGAGAAGATAATAAGAGCCGCAGAACTGAACCGCTCAGGCACAATACTTTACAAGAGCGTACAGTTGCTGGCGCATGCCGACGACATTGATATTGTCGGTAAAAACAAGGGCTACGTCTGTTCTGCCTTGTCGGGAGTGGATAGAGAAGCAAAACAAATGTCGGGTGGCGAAAAAGGACAAGTTGAATTATCTTCTGTCATCATACAAACAGTCAGAGCATACGCGTCTTGGCACCCACGTCACTGTTGACAGTTACAAGTTTGAAAAAGTAGACGACTTCGTTTATTTGGGAACCAGCATTAACACCAATAATAATGTCAGCCTTGAAATCCAACGGAGAATCACTCTTGCCAACAAGTGCTACTTTGGGCTGAGTAGGCAATTGAGAAGTAAAGTCCTCTCTCGTCGTACAAAGATCACACTCTATAAGTCACTCATCATGCCTGTGCTGGTGTATGGCGCGGAAGCATGGACAATGAAAGCATCTGATGAGGCGGCTCTTGGAGTTTTCGAGAGAAAGATTCTGCGAAAGATTTACGGACCTTTACGCGTTGGTGATGGCGAATATCGCAGACGATTTAACGATGAGCTGTATGAGCTTTACGAGTACGATATAGACATAGAGCAGCTAATTAAAATTCAGCGGCTCCGCTGGTTTGGCCATGTCGTTCGAATGGACAGAAACGCTCCTGCTCTGAAAGTATTCAACGCGGGCCGCGATGCTGGTAACAGAGGAAGAGGGAGGCCCCCACTGCGATTGAAAGATCAGGTGGAGAAGGACTTGGCTTCACTTGGCATTTCCATTTGGCGTCAGTTAGCACCGAAGAGAAATGACTGGCGTGCTGTTTTGGACTCGGCCAAAATCGCTTAGGCGGTTTCAGCGCCAATAAAGAAGAAGATTTACTGATTTATCGAAGATTCCGTATTTCTCTAAATTACCCTTATATGGAATGTGGGCGTGGTTATTGTCCGCTTTTAAAAATTTTCGGCCATTTGGTATGCTGTACCAAGGCCAAAAACTGTGCCAAGTTTGGAAGAAATCGGTGCACTGGTTGCCATGTAACCACACATGTAACCATAAGTGGGCGTAGCTACGCCCATTTTTCGCAACTTTGTAATATTCTTATTTTTCGTCTAAAATTATTGTAAATATCAATTGTGAGTGAATAAGCTTCAGTAGTTACTAAAATATCGCAGTTTTCGTATTTATGAAAATTACCGTTATATGGGAGATAGGCGTGGTTATTGTCCGATTTGGCCCATTTTCAATACCATCCGTCCTACGCCCGAAAGAAGTACACGTACCAAGTTTCGTTAAGATGATCTTAATTTTTACTCGAGTTATCGTATGCACAGACGGACGGACGGACAGACAATAACCGCTTGATCGATTTCTGTTTTCATCCTGATCATTTATGTATACATTTGTCTATATCTATCTCGATTCGTTTTGCCTGTTACAAACAACCGTTATGTGAACAAAGTTATAATACCCTCGTGCACAAGTGCGCTCGGGTATAAAAACCGTCAACGATCCCAATTAAAAATTCAAACTTTTTAATTTAAGAATTAGAAGTTCTATTTAAGATTGATACTTTGATACTTAAAATTTTCTTTCATGATACTTTTGACCCATTTTATGGGAATTTCGGTGATACATTTCTTCTGAACGCTGCTGCAACACTGATTAGAACACCCGCCGGCATATGAGATATAACACAGCCAAAGCGGATTTTGAAGTTTGCTCCGCGGAGTTTCGTGGCGATAGATTTATTTCTATCGCTCTGCTGGGCGATGGCGGCAGTACATGCCAAAGGTGGCCGCAGGGGCGCACCCAGGAATATATTTTGGGAGGGGTTTATACTTCTGAAAATTCGCTTCAGATAAAATGATCATTAAAGTACATTTATGCAAGTTTTATGTACAGTATGTAATAAATAAATAAACTTTTTGAAGTTTCATAAATTGAATTTATTTACATAAAATTAGCAAAAAACATTTGTAACCGACTTCGAAAAAGGGGTAGGTTATCAATTCGCCGGAATAGTATGCTAACGTATAACTTTGGACCACGTTAACCGATTTCAATAATTCTTTTTTTTTATCGGAAAGATGGTACCTCGAGGGTCTTCCCGTAATTTGAAATTACTTGTTTAATATAAAGTTCTATAAACACAAGATGCGCTCAACTTTCAAAAGTAATAAAAAATTAAAAAAAAAATTGTTTTAATGTTCATTTTCCTCGAAATCTGGTTTCTGGTTTTCGAATGAGATGGTAATTTTTTACGATTGCCTAATTTTTTTAATATTTCGAATACCGAGAAAATTAAATGAACTTGAATTTTTGTAATGTAGGCAATTTTGGTGGAACGAATTCGAAGTGGGCAAATTAAATCTTCGAATCCTTGTTAAGGACATATCAGTTGTAAACTCTTTGAGGCTCAGTAAGTGAGTATGCATTGCATATTTTTAGGTTTCATTCGCAGTTACACTTTTAAGAGCTCTCAAAAAAAACGAACAATTCATATAAAATGGCGCACAAGAAATGGAATAGGAATTTTCTTCTATCAAAATTTCTTAAATCAATTTGCATCTCTCAAGAAAAAAATGCTCGTATATTTATTTCTTTAAGAAAATTTACAGCAAAAGCAAAGTACTTTATAATAAAAAATATTTCTTGTGATTTTTCTTGAGAGCTGGCTTTAGGATACAGTTTGTATTTCAGGTTATTAGCTTTAGGGGGGGTTTGAACCCCAAAACCCACCCCTTGTGTGCGCTAATGGGTGGCCGTATGTTTTTTTTACTTTCAAAGATTTAGAAGAAAACAACATATAACACGAATTATTTTTGTTGGTTGAAAAACACAGTGACGATTCGTTAAATCTGGCTTAAAGTAAAATAATTTATAATAATTCCCCCTTGCTGAATAGATTAAAACGTTACCAAGGTACTTAGAATTGCGGTTACAAGAAGTGGTGGCATTTTTTGGGAACAAAATTTCTCGGTGTAAAAATGTTCGCTAACAAGCAGAATAGATCTGTAAGTGTTTAGAATTCAACACATATTAAAAGTAAAAGTAAACAAGCCGTGTTAGCAGGGTGTTTAAATTTGCAGGCCTTAAGGGAGGAAACTGGTTACTTTTCTTAATATGCGTAAATTTAAACAAACAATTTTTAGAGCTTATCTTGTGCCTGAGATAATTGTTGACCTATTTGTATCATTTTTTCCGCTTGCGAGTGGAGATTTTCTACTGTTAAGTGCGTTTGCCTTTGGTCCAATATGCTTCCACGAACTATTTTCATTTTCACACCCTCATCATTATTTATGAGTCATTTGGTCGCACTTAATTATAAGTACATATTTATGGCAACGCGAACATGTTGCAGCACTTAAAAACAATTAAAAAGAAACGTTTTCTACGAAACCATGTACGATGTTAATTTTTCACCCCCTAGAATTTTTCTAAATGGAATAAAAAGAATCGTATTTTTTTGTTAAAAAAAAAAATTATATTTAGAACTGCCTTAAATCCCACGAAGCTTGTATTTTATATGGAGGAAAAACACTTCTTCGTAGAAATGGTATAAAATTTTGGAAAATCAATATTTTTCTAACGGAAACTCGGTTTCCCTTCAAGAGACTTCCAATAATAATACCCAATTGTTTGTTTCATCATTTTTTAATACTAATAAACTTTTATGGGTCCCTCACTGCATTCTTTGGGGACCTATAAAATTAGTTAATATTAAAAAATTTTCAAATAAACAAGTATTGTTCTTGGAAGAGGGAACGAGATTTTCTGATCGGGAAATATTGATTTTCAAGAGTTATATACCATTTCGACGAAAAAGTTTTTTTCCCGTATAAAATACATGGCTTTGAGGAAGCTCTAAATATCTTTTTTTTTACAAAAAATACGGGTATTTTCCCCCTATTTAGAAAAACTATTGGGGGTGAGAAATTACCGTTTAGAACAACCTCCCCCGCACATATTTTTGGACCAGCCTAATGCGCATACATAACTACATGGTATCCCTGTGGGGAAACGCACTAGTTCTGAACTGATTCGGTACTAGAGAATTTAGAACAATGGCTCGAACGTGTGGATCGTTAGCAACTGGCAACGCTGCATCCCTTTTTCGATAGTACCAATGCAGTAATAAATTCGCAGACGAAAAAGGTAACATGATCTTTCAAACAGTGTTTTTGGTTTTTTTCGTGGTAGCAATTTTAGGTTTTTCCGAAGAAATGTATTTTCTATTTGAAATCAAATTTATTTAAATTATTTGTAAGATATGTATGTAATTGAAACTGAGCAGTTGAAAACACGTTTACATACCTTTGGCGGTAGCTGACTGTGCAGAGGTGCTTGTTGTTATTGGATAGTTCCAAACCAGTTATAAACTCAACAGATGAGATCTAGTTCGTTCTGCATTCCTTTATCTACAATTCAGAACCATTTCTATATTCGTTTCGTTAGATCTGGATTTCTAATGAAGTTTTTGGGACTTATCACATTTTCTGTGACTACATATGTTGACTTTAGCAAATTTGCGTATCACCGAATAGAACTGAGGATATTTTAGTTTGATCTCTTAAAAAACGCTGCAATTTTAATTGTTCTTACTTCTACGTAAGTATCCTTTTTTATAAAAAGTGTACTTAGCAATTTTTCACTCTCACCTGGCGATGTGCAGTTTTGAAAATATTAAATATAATTGTTATTAAAAGTACCACAATTCGCCGCCTTTCAACTGGAGGTTATCCAGATACTATCGGACTGGTTCATTTTTGGCGATAAAGATCTAGTGTACGAATGTATACACATATATAGCACAACTTTGGGGTTTTACAATCTTGTCTCAAAGTGAAAGTCAGACAATTTGGTTTCCGATGGTCTGGTAAATGCACGAGTACATTTCAGTAATTTGCAATGTACTACACTCGAAAAACTGACTGGATTTACAAATCGATATTTGTTAGTTATAATTATTACGAAAATTAATTTGAAGATATATTAAATATTTACTGAATACTTTCTATCACTTACCGTGTTGTCCAGTATTTGTTATGATGACCCAAAAATCGATTGTCTTCTCCGGTCCTAATTCTTCATAGTCCCACTTCTTTTTCACACGCACCGCACCATTTGTTTCGACTGTCACCCAAGGATTGTCGTCACGTATTTTAAAGGTTTCCTTATCGGTCTCCTTTTCCAGTTGGAAGACAGATTTACCTTCGGTATCGCCATCTGCCTCGGTGAACTCGATACGTTTTGTCGGGCGTACCGCGCGCGTTACCCGACGCTTTTCGCGGTGATGTGAGTGCTCATTGACAGCATCGTGCTCAAAGTGTTGCATTATAAAGGAAACCGGCTCGGGAGCTAGGAACTCAAGCAATACTTTGGCTGGCTGCTTGCTTACCAAAGAAGGATAGCGTAAATCATGAGCTTCTACCTCGATCAGCAACTCAGAAGTTCGAGGTTGATCGGCCAACATAATTTCACCGGTTTGCGGCACAATGATGACAATATTGCTGGGTGCAGTCAGTCGGTAGGCAATCTTGTCGCCATCAGCATCGGTGGCTTCTACCTTACCTAGTATGGAGAAGCGTTTCCACATAGTCGTGCTGTTGCCTCCTAGCCCAGTATCCTTTTGGCCGGCAATGGCGAATTTGTATTCACTTGATTTAAATATGGGACGGTTATCATTTTCATCCATTACAGTCACCTGTATCTTCGAGACGGTCTTATCGAGTTCATCAATGTCTGAGGCTTGCACTGAAAGATCATAGTGGGCCTTTGTTTCACGATCCAATGGCCGATTTATGACTAGCCACACACCAGTATCTCCGTCGCAATCTACTAGAATGGAGTATACGCTCATCTCACTATTCGTATCAGATTTACGTGCCTGTAAAGCGAAAGCCTGATCATCATTGCCATCGATGATGGTGTAACGAATCTTCTTCGCAGCGCCACCATTACTTTCCAGCGCCGCATCACCACCCAAAGCTTGCATCAGCGGGATTCCTCGTACACGGGTGCCAGCGGGCCGATTCTCACGCACCTCACCGCTAGCGTCAAGCATTGAGCCAGGAAAGCGCAACATGTCACTGCGGTGAATCACAAATAACTGCAAATTGTGCGTATTAGTGGCATTGGGTGTCTCTTCGACCACAACAAGATTCACCGGGCGATTTACTAGTGGTGAGATATCGGATGTGGTCATCACGACGCCGTCGTCGAGCACAGTAAAATATTTGGAGTAATCTCCCGCAAGCATATGGTAAGCACCTACAGCCGTTGGTGATGGCGATGAGGACTTTGTATCCCATTTGGCTGACTCATTCACGGGCACCGTTTTGAATTTCTTAATACTAAAACCCGGGTAGGTATCGTGTGGTAGCACAAGCGAGTATTCTTTGCCAGCAGATCCGCCACTACCAGCTAACATGCGGGCAGCATTAGCCACTGAAATTCCGACTATTTTAGTTGTACCAACTCCGTCATTAGACGTGGAAGTGGTGCTCATAAGCGCCTGCGCACCATGAATTTCGGTGAGCGATCCGCAGATAGCGATGGTGAACATAAATGCGAGTGACAACGAACGCGACGTAAGGAGGAGACGCGACGCGACACTAAACGAACGATTTGAAAAAATACGCGGGTTTTTTGAAGAAAACTTAACAGAATCGCGCACCTCACTGTTATGTAGCGGATACCCCCGCCGTTGCACGAGTAAGCAACGCGCCGCCATTGTGGCAAGCGTATTACTCTTCTTTACACTTGTCCGAAGTTTTCGAGGTATTTTACAGAAATCTACACCTTGGGCTGCACTAATTGTGGGGGTTTAATTATGACGAATACAAACTTCTCCCCTTCCTTCCTTGTTTACAATTAACACATTTTTGTCACAACTGAAAATAGAAAGAAAATGAATTGCGTTAGTAATGCTTTGTTACGCATCTTGAATTGCAAATAATTAAAAATATGAAAAGCATTTTAAAAATTAGAGATGAACCGGACCGGAGCACCAGTGTTGCCGCTGACAATTTTTAGTGGTGGCCAGATTCTATTTTAGAAGTGGCTAAAAGTAGCTAAAAACTTTAGCTTTTGGCTAAAGAAAGTGGCTAAAAACTTTCACTGGATATGTAAATATTTTTTAAATTTATTTTTTCTAATTCAGGTACAAAATTATTTACATTTAATGTAAAGAACACACAAAATTTGCATACTTTAGCTTCAATTTTGTATAGATGAATATATTTCAACACATACATAAACATTTATGTAGTTTGTAGTCTTATTGCATGACGCTTCTTTGGAACCAGTATGAGTCGCGTATTCGTCTATATCTAAAGTTGTTTTAACAAATATCTTTGAAAAATATTCAAAATAAGCATAGAAAGGCCCAAAAATTTTTATTCGTGTTTACTTGTACATTTTCTTAAGCAAAAAAAGCATACTCGGCAAAAGCTTTGAATTTGGAGCGCTTTTAAACGAGGAATAGTAGTTACAATAGTAGTTGGCGGCCGATGTGGTGTAGTGGTAAGCAGCGCCTGGGTTTAAGCCCTGGTTAAAGCAACATCGCAAAAAATTCCAAATATCGAACTCATTTTCTACTGATTCTAGTGACGACTCGCTACCCGTTTCCATAAGATCATCGGGGCACATTGTTTAAGTTCGCAAGAACTTCATTACTGAGGCTAATGCTAACGGATCTTTGAAATTAATTTTTTTGAACTGCAAAAAAGAATGTTCAATGTCTGGATTTTAGACAACTACAGAATTCATATTTCTTGAAAATATTTTTACGATTATTTTACAATTAATCGATTACTTTAATTAAATGATTAATCACTACCATCCCTAGCTACGTCCGACTCATACGCACATTTACGCCGTGTCCAGCGTAAACACGGGCACGATTTTGCGGTGCGTGCGAGCACGGGACTGCCAACTATACTTAGCTAAGAGGTGACATATTGATTTTAAAAAAGTGCCAAAATGTGCCAAATAGAAAAATAAAAGTGCCAAAAAAGGTGTCATCCTTTTTAATCCTTCCCATTTAGCAATAAAACAAGAACCACATTTCTAAAACAAAAGTTCAATGCCAAAATAAGATAAACCAGTTGAATAACTTTTAGGTATTAGAATACTTTAGTTGGGAAAAAGAAGTACACACAAAGGATTCTACACAAAATTTATTGAAATATTACTATTTTTCAAAAGTGCCATTTTGGCACTTTATGCCAAATTGAAAATTTAAGTGCCGTTTGATGTAAAATAGGGCCAAAAATGGCACGGTTTGAGCCAAGTTGGCAGCCCTGTGCGAGCAACGTACAGCCCACAAAATCGTGCGTGGAATGCTGGAAGTGTCCAATTACTAACGCGATTATGCGTTAATGCGGGTGGCTACAATATACTTATTATTCGGTATGAAATGGCAGGTAAAATCTTTTTATTAGAAAATAAATTTTTGAAGGGACGGTAATCATTATGTGTAAAACAATTTATATCAGCATTTAATCATTATGTTATGATATTTATATTTTTCACTTAAAAATAATAATTAGTATCGAGTTTTATTTTTTTACTCAGCAGAAATAATTATTTTTAATATTTTTATTGAGCATTGTACCACGATTGTTTATTAGGAAAAATTGGAAAAGCAACAAAGTCATAGCGGTAGAAGTTATTGCAGCTATTTCGGAGATCACATCTCCTCATCAGACCTCTTTTTTCTAGACTTCAGCAGGGATCGAACCTGCGTAATTGATGTTCAAAGTCAGAAGCGTTAACCACTGAGCTATGTACACCCCGTAAGCTCTTGTTGCTAATTTATTTTCCTTATTCAACCAACTACTATCAAGTGCAGCTGATTTGCCGCTATTTAAACTTGCCAGCGTGGTTGTTGTTTTCAATTCTATACATCCATTTGCTTAATAAAATAAGCTCAATAAAAATATTAAAAATAAAAATTTTAATAAGCCACAATAACATTGACAAAGAAATAATTATTATTTGAATCTTATTTTTTCGATCACAAATAATGATGATATTTGTTATTTCTATCGTATATTTTGCCCATAATTAAATATCTTAACAAAGAGTTCCAAGCTGAAAGACCTCGTTTGACATACTTATGTATATGCAACTATCAAAGCACATTATCTCTTAAATTTTAATAACTTTGTTACAAAAGATGCGATCAGTAATAATATTAATATTGATTTTAAAAATGAAAATAATCATATTAAAATATCTGATATTATTGTTGGAACAAAAGCTGAGATGTTTATGAAAAGTAATGTCAATTGTTCTGAAATTCTTGAAGTTAAAACCTATATGTACATTAAAGTTTTACATAAGAGTTTTTGGACCCAATAAACTTAAGATTTGATTTCAAGCGTGAAGATATAAAACTTTTACAAATAATAACATCAGCTAAGGTAGTTTCTAACGAAGATTTACCAATTTTACATCTTCTGATAAGGTTTTCCCATCTCATTGCGATCCTGATATAATAACCACGCAGTGGAATTTACTAAGGCTAAGTGAACTTGATATTTCCAGCGATCTGGATATTGATACGTTTTCGGAAAGAGTTGATTCTATCAAAAATGGAATGAATGAAAATATCTTCATGCATCTCGCCAATTTTGTTTTTAATATTATTTCATTACCACATAGCTCTGCGGCTGCAGAACCCAAGCTTTCAACGCTTTCTTTGATAAAAACTAAACTAAGAAGTAAACTTAACATTGACAGTATCAATAGGATAATGCTATGCAAGGAACTTGTAAACAAAAATGGCCCGCACCATGTGTGGTCAGCTGCTAAAGATTCGCATGTGTAATTAATTGATTTAAATTAATTTTTAATAAATTGAACTTATTGGTACATAACATGTATGTATGTATATATATATTTCATACAACCAAAAAATGTTAAAATTTATTTATTTCTTGTCTGTTTGAAAAAGTACAAAGTACATATGTGTAGGTATTAGAGGACTGCATGAATTCATTCAAAACGGCTTATGAATTATTCATATAAAAACGATTTTGGCTTAAAATTTTTTTGAATTTGAGTGAATACCTGTTCTGATATATGTGTCGACATTACAATATTCAAACAAAGTGAAAATAAATTGAATTGAAATAAATGACAATTTTTTGTATGAATATCCAAAAACATTTTTTCTATGTACATATGTATGTATTAATGTAATGCTGCGCACCTATAATACGAACAAACTTGTTTGTAGAAAAAAACTTTTACCGAAATGAGTTTGAATGATTTGAATGTTTTTCATTATTCATTTACATTCTTCCATTTTAAGGTAGAAAAATTAAAACAAAAGGAACAGTCCAGCGCCTTCGTCTTGGTCTGCAGACTGTATCGGAGATTCAGCCGCTAAATTTAAACGTAGAATACGTGGTATGGTTAAGATAATAGAACCGATAAAAATATTGATAACAATATCGATAGCAAAATCGATAGAAAAATATCGGTAACAAAACTGATAAAAACATTGATGACAAAATCGATAAAAATATCGATAACAAAATCGATAAGAAAATCGATAGCAAAATCGATAATAATATCGATAGCAAAACAGATAACAAAATCGATAAAAAAACATATCGATAACAAAGTCAATAAATTGTATCGATAAGTTCCGAAAATATCGATACCAAAATCAGTAACAATATTGATAACAAAATCGATAAAAATATCGATAACAAAAGCGATGATAATATCGTAGCAAAATCGTTAACACAATCAATAAAAATATCGATAATAAAACCGATAAAAACATCGATGTCAAAATCGATTAAAATATCGACAACAAAATCTATAAAAATATGGACAATAAAATCTATAAAAATATCTATAACAAAATCGATAAAAATATTGATAACAAAGTCGATAAAAATATCGATAAAAAAACCGACAAAATATCGATTATTATATCGATAAGTCCCGAGAATCCCGAAAATCTCTAAAATCAAAAATTAGTTCCCAGATTGAGTCTATGTGCCTCTATATATCCTTTTCTCTACAACTACCTTTATTTTAATCTTTCTTCCTCTATCTTCATCTATACTTTTATCGGTATCCTCATCCCCATCTTTTTCTTTATATTTATCTTTGTTTTTATTTTTATGTTTATCATATTCTTCATATACATATTCCCCTTCACCTTTGCCCTTATATAAGAAAAGTGTTTAAATTTACCTTGGTCTTAATTTTTGCCTTTATCTTTACGCAACTTTGTTTTTGTTTTTATTTTTACCTTTACCTTTATCTTTTTCTTTATCTATGTACGTACTCAAACATAAATTTTGTCTCCTTCCCTCACTTCCAACGCATGCACGTGTTTGCAAAACGATGACGAAGTGATTTTGTTTGGGAAATCATTTTTGCCCATATATTTGAATCAAATAAACATACTTAGAAAATATCAATCAATACTCCCATATACCAAACGATGATCTTTTGATTAAAGAAAACAAAAAAAAAATATTCAAGCGGTTTTTGAGCATTTTGGTAATAAAAAAAAATTTAAAAATTTGTTCAAAAAATGTTTGCCTTAAAATGCTCAATATTTGTTGAATTTATATAAAATCTGTACGCGACAATTTTTCTATTGCTCCAAATCTCTATCGCGAAAAGGAAACTTTTATCTGCAAATCATAAGCTGCTGGAGCAAGTTTAAAGGCTCAAAATTGAATCCAAAATAAGCCAATGTTTACCGTTCTTTTTACGACATAAACCGAACTGGTTACTTACAAGAATGAATCTGTCGATAGATCTGGAATTTTGTCTTTGAAACGCCAAACTTTTCTTTGAAATCGCTTCATTAGTTCTCGTGCGTTTTCGTGAAGCTCTAAAAATTACAACTACAACATTTGAGCATAACCTGATACACAAAAAAAAATTGCAAACGTAACACAGAGTTTTATTTTTACTAAGGTAACGTAATTATGCAATGGAAATTGCACTGAAAATTAAAAATAACATAAAAGGAGGTCGTAACGCGTTGACACATCGAAAATTTATAACTTTTCTCGAAGAACTGGAAAGTAATTACGGAGATTTGCTTTTATATACGGAAGTATGTTGGTTCAGCGCGGTAAATGTTTGGAAAGATTTTTTAATTTAAACAAGAAGATTCTCTAATTTTTTTTAAATTGATTTTACCCCAGCTAATGAGGAACTTATTACCGCTCTAAAAAATGTAGATTTTAATTTTGATTTGGCTTTTTTATGCGACTTAACCAGTCCTTTCAGTGAGCTCAATTCGCTTCTTCAAGGGGAAAACAAGCATATCTGTGAACTAGTTTCAACCGTCACTCATTTTGGAAAATAAAAATATTAATAAGAATTTTAAAAGATAAAAACGTTTGTAATTTGAGAAAAGCCGCTGAAATTTTTGTATATAATCAAAATACAGAAAAAATTAATACAGTATTGAAATTATTGAAAGGTTATATGAGAACTATGAAAAAAGATTCGAGGACTTCAATACAATAAAAAAAATTAGATTTACGTGATTATCCACTTATATGCAACATAAGTGAAAAAACATTGCGTTAAAATAAGAATTAAAAATGATGAGGGAAGATTTTGCAAGCACTAGTGGTTTGAGAGAAATTTTTGGGAAATTTTGATGAAAAACATCCTAAAATAAAGAACGAAATATACAAATTGTACTAAATTTTTGGTTCCACATAATTGAGAATCTTCATTTTCTTTTTAAAAAATAATATTAAATGAAGACCGGCATAATCTATCTGATGAGCATATTTCTGATCTCCTTCGAATAACAGTTTATGTCAAAATAAATAAAAAATAAAAAATATAAAAATTTTGCTCTGTAATTTGAAATGAAAAAAATATATATATAAAAAAAATGTATTCATTGACTTAGCTTAAGAAAACTTATTCTTTTGGTGTTGAAGGCAAACCAACTGGCTAACTTATCTTAAATGAAAACAATCCGTGAAAAACTCTCTTTTCTTTCGAGATAGTTTAACGATTGTCTTCGTTTACGACTATAGTATCGATATTAATGATTTATACGTGACAAGATAAAAGGCACTAATTTAATTTGAATGTGAACGGCGAGACTGGAAGGCAACACGATAATGTAAAATAGAAGATTTACATATTTTACATTCACAGTATATTTTGCTTTGCTGCCTCTATGCTTAAGTGCACATTTAAGATACCTACCCCAAAATGCGCATCAAAAGCATTATTTTTAACATTTATAAGGAAACTGCTCCGATAGATGCATTCAACATACCTGCACATTGGCGATACCTGCCTTAAAAATTGTGCGACTGGTATCAATTATCAATGAAAGTATTACGTTTACCTGCACTGGCCCTACAATTACCTAATTTTACAACCTTTTATTTATTTTGCTCATCTCGCAGAACAACGAAAATGGCTATCAATTTATGTAGTTATACAGATAATTAGATAACATTCGGCAAAAATTTCGCTCGCAGTAATTCTACATGGTAAGTGCTCCGCCAATATTTGGTTTCATAGGGATTCGGATACCATCCTCATTGAAGTAGTAAAGAAAATTCGCTTAAGTGCCTTTTTCGGTTACGTGCACAAGTTTTTCGTGCAAAGAAGGATGTGCAGCTAAGCAAAATATACTGTATACATATTTTTGAGATGTCCAAGCCTACTTACACACTTACATTCATTTCTAAGTATGTACAATGTACATTGTAAATACATAGGTATGTTTTCTTCGGGTAAATATGCGGACGGTTTTCGGAGATCGATAAAATGTTTTGTATGTTTATATATAACTATATATGCGAGTATAGTAGTAACAAATGTACAAGTTAATACGTATGTTTGTACATTAAGGTGGTCAAAAATGCATGTGAAAAAAGTAATGTCGGAATTTGTATGCTCTCACCACAGAAAGTGCAATAAAGGGACCAGTAAAAAATCTTTAGTATTAAAAAATGGTTAAATAAACAAGTGTGTATTGGAGGTAGAGGTGGGCAAAATAGTTGCTTTTATACGTGACTCTTTGTGTCACGCTATATCAAGCGAGAGCGCTAGCGGTTTAGAGAGAAAAATCACGTAACTTCCATCAGCGTGCATGAGTTAGATTTTCTGTCAATCACGTCATTTTCCGATATCGAGCCCTAACCGTTAAAAATATGTGAGCGCCACTTTTTCAAAATTTTCTTTATGATGCAGAAATGTTCCTAGAGCATTTAGATCAGAGCTGGGCAATTTTTTCTCGCGAGCAACGCCAGCGCCGCGGTTCGTATACGTATATAGAAGCAAAGCAGCGAATTTCGATTCAGTCTGCTTGGAGATTTCACCAGGTAGTGTTACGCTCGGTTGTTGATTGTTTTCTTCGTAATTTTAGCAGACGCTTGCCACATTTTGTGTAGGAAATTGACAAAAAATGCCCAAAGCAAAAAGTGGTGTATTGGAGATTGCTACGATTCAAACACATAATAGTGCGACTCTATATAAGAACTACAGTTTATAGTACTTCAAAGAACCTTCAACACCCACAGTGTCTATTATGCTGTCACTCCTACGTATTTTTAATATAAGTAAACTGTATTTTTCATGTCGTGTGAATTTAAAAATATATAAAATGGGCTTCTTGCTTACGTTCACTAATTTTATAATAAGTTCCATGATTTCTTTTTTTAAAGGGTACAAATTGCATACTTTATTTTAGAAAAATTGTTTTCTATCTAAAGAAATCGATAGAGAATTATAAATGCTGGTTTATGGCCAGATATCCTTAATGAATAATATTTATAAGTTATACTCCATTTTTAGGACTATACCTATTTATATGAAAATAATAAAATCTAAGCGCCGTAACCATGTTGCCGGCTGGCATTTCAAAGATTTGATTCTAACAAAACCGTGCCCAGGTATTAAACAAATTAATTTTACCAATTTAAATTTTTTTAAATTTTACATGTACATACTAAATTTTTCGTATGCAAAAGCTTCTATAAACAAATAGTTTTAGTTACTAAAACTTCCAAGATTCATTATTCCACTATACGTATAGGCAAACTGGAACAAAAGACCCATGCACAAAAAATACCACTTTTAGTACATTTATAAAAAATGTGGCAACCATAACTGAGCGCGACACACTAATACCACGTCAAAGTGAGACTGTGTTGGTGTGCCCAGCATTGATTTAGATGCATTCCTGCATCAAAATTAAAAATTTGGGAAAAATGCCGCTTACATCTTACATATTTATGTATGTATGTATGCTTTGAACGAAAATAAAATCGTAAATTACTACTGTTAAACTTATTAACTGTAAACAGTTTTTGAAGATATTAATGCGGAAATGCAGATTTATTTGAAAATATCAGAAAACAAAAGTTGTGACAATGTTTTAAAATTTTCGGAGAAAGCTAAAGATTTCCCACTTCTTTGAAACATTTCAAGACTAATTTTAAACATAGCAGCAGAATTCTAGAAGACATACGTACACGATTCAAACAAAAATAATATAAAAAAAAAACTTTATAATATACAACGCTTTTATAAATGGACTAAAAAGTAGAAAATAATATTTCTCAGTCCCATAGAATTTGTTTTGATAACTTTCGATTTTGAAATTTTAGCAAAAGTCGTTATAACCAATTTATGAGATTGAAAATGAAAAGCGTGGGGCGCATGCAATACAAAGCATTATATTTAATTGACAATAGGCAAACTACATAACATAGACCTAAAATTTCTTCAGCGAAAGTACAAATTTGAGATCGATTTTAAGCGGTCGTTATTCATATATCCACATACATATGAACATATATTACCCTTCATATCAATTCAGGTGGCTATTATATGCGCCCCACGCTTTTCATTTTCAATCTCATAAATTGGTTATAACGACTTTTGCTAAAATTTCAAAATCGAAAGTTATCAAAACAAATTCTATGGGACTGAGAAATATTATTTTCTACTTTTTAGTCCATTTATAAAAGCGTTGTATATTAAAAAGTTTTTTTTTATATTATTTATTTTCTACTTTTTTGTCTTGTCTGTATAAAATTTTGCGATAGATATTAAAATAATTCAACGATATTAATAGAAAGGTGCACACACATGCATTTACATACATACCAATTAATTTTATTTAAAGAAATGGCGTGTGGTCTATTTCCGCTGTAGCGAACGTAGTACATAGGGCGACATCTAGATGTCATATACCTCGCCCTATTCACTACAGATGTCGCCCTATGCATAGACTTTTTATAGGAACTTTTAAAGAAATGGCGTGTCGTCTATTTCCGCTGTAGCGAACGTAGTACATAGGGCGACATCTAGATGTCATCTACCTCGCCCTATTCACTACAGATGTCGCCCTATGCACTACTTTTTTATAGGAACTTTGCAAAGCAAAGGTTTTATGGTGTCGGACACACAACATTGAAAGTTTCTGGATCCACAACATTGAAAGTTTCTGGAGCCACAACATTGCAAGTTGATAAAAGCGTTGTAATATGAGCTAATATCGTTTTAAAATAACATTGAATGAATATTTATGAATTATTTTGCAAAAAAAATTAATAGTGCGTTCATCCCAGGATAAGAGTTGGGCCAAGATTTTGTAAGAATATCTACTTGTGCGATAAAGCCTACTTATATGAAATGCTATTGCAATTGAAAAAAATGCAATTTGAATAAAATGTTCGTGAAAAAGTGTGCGTAAGCGTGCGTGATTGAAAAACTAGGCATCGTGAGCTAGGGTTGCCAACATTTTCTAAGAAATGTATAGTTTTTTTTTCAAAAAAATTTGAACAAATATTGTACACTTCAATTATATATAGTATTTTTTTTTAAGAAAAAGTGAAAATGCTTTTTAAGTGTACATCTTTTTTCTTTCTTATGCATTTCTTCTATAAAAAACATATATCTTTGAAAATATCATATGCTTTATCGCTATCAATACTTAGATTGGCGCTTACACATATGTTAGTGTTTTGGCCGAGCTTCTATAGCTAGCTATCAATACTTAAATTAATATAAATCGAAAGTTCATTTTTTATTAGTGAGACCTTCGCTTTATTTCTCTCATCTAATCATTTCAAAATCTTAATAGAAAAAACACTTTCTGTGAATGCCGAAGTTGCATGAATAGAGAGCATAAGCGAAATAATTTTAAGTAAATTTGGTAAATCTTTCTAAGTATTTTTAAAAATATTGCCATTTTTGATCTGTGGACCCTTTGTTTTAAAGTATATTTATTTTAATATTGATATTTCAGTATAAATGCCATCCATTTTAAAACATTTATTTCTTACAAAATGACTGAAATATATTTATATTTATAATTGAAGAAATATAGTATTTTTGCATACTATATTTTTTTTCATATAGTACGCAGACCCAAAAAATAGTACAATACTATATATTAAGTACAGTTGGCAACCCTATCGTGAGCGTGCCTGAACGTGATAAAAAAAATATAACAGAACGTGAGTGTGCGTCATCTACTACGCCATCAACGTGAGCGTGCGTGAACGTGAGCCCATAATCACTCACCCGCCCATCTCTAATTGGAAGTCTCCTGAAGAGAAGTTTTCCGATCGAAAATATTGATTTTCATGAATTCTATACTATTTCAATGAAAAGTGGTTTTTTCGCCATATCAAATACATGGAAAACTTTGAGCGCTTTGATTTCCAAAAAAAAAGTAGAACAAATATAAAAATATAGAACTTTGATAGCGCTTTGATTTCCAAAAAAAAAAAAAATTAGAACAAATATAAAAATATAGAACAATCCGAGGGGGTGAGAGCATTAAAATTCCGATTCTACTTTTTGGACCACTCGTAGCTGACGTAGTGAAACGAATACATCAAATCGATTAACTAGGTCCGGATGGACGGGGAGATCTTTAAAGCCCTAAGCTTCTTAACGGGAAAAGAGAAATAAAATTAATTTTTAAAAATTAAAAAGAGATTTTGTATCTAAAATAATTTTAATAAAATACAGAATTATTTAAAAATTTTAATAAAATACGGAACTATTTTAAAATTTTAACCACTTCATAAATTTGGGTAAGAAAAGGATAGTTGTCTTCGCCATTTTTGGGAAATTTAGTTATGAATGTACATATATCTTAGACTGAGCATATTCTCCTTATCAAGCTTATTAATTGCATGATGAAATCTTCAAAAGCGAAAGTTTTTAATTACGTCTCCGTGTTATTAAACGTGCGATATGTTTGTACATACACACATTTGAAAACATTGTTTGTATGTATACATATGTATGTACATATATCCACACATTAATTTCCTTAAATGAATGTTAGGTATCTATAATATTCCCGTTCTCCAAGATGCCTGCATTGATAGTCATGCAAATAAGCGACAAAGCTAATTTGTATCACACCAGCTGGTAGTCCAACGCTAAAGATTTTTTTACTGATAAGTCGATCATTTCTGGTAGCCATGTTTAAATAGTCGCAAATGCATTAATGTGTTTTTGAAAAATTGGCTAACGTTTTTTATCTATCATTAAGATTTTTCGGCGCATAATATTATAAACGACAGCTGATAAATAAATTTTGTAAAGCGTCACCTTTGATTTAAAGTTTGGTTTGGAAAATATGCACATCATTGATGAAATGTAGAAAGTCCATAACTGACATTTTTCGAAATTTGGTTTTTTGCATGCCCAAGAGGTTTATACTAAAACCCATCTTCCCTAAAAATTTAGAACCGTAACTAAAAAACTAGCGAACTTATGGCTTTTTTTTAAAAAGCCCTAACTGAACGAATGAAAAATCGTGAAAGTAAAAGGCCCAACTAAAGTGCTTTTGCTACAAAAAATTTAACAATGGAAATGAAACTTTCAAGGAAGTTTTATAAGTTTAGGAGGTTTTAAATTTGTAAATATTCCAAGACCAGCTGAAATTGTTGCACCGGGACCAGGACATAACTCTTAAATCCGGAATAGTCCCGCCCTAAACGGGGCGGTTGACAACCGTTACTCGGATTAGGAGGATGTTGGAAAGCCTTAACTAAATAGTTCGAATAAAATGTTATATAAGAGCTAATAGTTTCTGCTGCAAAACGTCTACAATATAAAACAATATGTTATCAAGGTTGAATAGCTCAATATATGAAAACAATACAAAAGTAAATGGTTCAGACACTCTAGACGCTTTTGAAAAAAATTTGGAAACAGCTGATCTCGCCTTAATATGAGTTATAATAAATTTATTAATTGCGCAGTCTTATTACAACATGTATTAATACAAATACAAGATACAGAGATTGGAATTTTTTAAACAATCTGGATACCTTGTTATGTCATGACTTAACTCCCGCAAAGATTTAAGATGGTCTTCCCCCTTTCTGACGATCAAATTATTATTATTTGGGAACGAAAAAAAAAATCAATTACGCTTTGATTGCGCCAGTGATAAATTATTTATTATTTTATGTGTATATTGAGGATAAATTATAATCACATGCGAACAAAACTTTCAATATTTATTTGACATTCACGGTAATTTTCAATCTTTGAGGAATTGTGACCCAAGGGAATAAACAAAATTTCGCACGCATTTATTTTACACTTGATACAGACTTTGACGCCAGGTTTGAAACGTTAAACTTGTTTTTACATTGTTAGAAAACATTTATAAGTGACTGTCACAGGCGGGACACTATAACACGTTTCAAAATATTTTAGGTAAGCACTTAAATATAATAAAAGAAATTAAATAGGCATTATAGTAAAAACTCACTCTAGTTACGGAGTTTTAGGAAAAACCTCAAAAGTAGTAATCATAGTCATACAATTGAAATGCTTAACTGTTTTCAATGAAACGTTGAAGCTTTGGAGCGAAGGAAGATCGAGACATTTATTCATTAAAAAAAAAAACTTTGTAAACACTTGATTTTGAAGTTGGTTTTTTTAATGTTCAAGTTTGTATGCATCTACAGTGTAATAAAATAATATAACTAAATTTTTTCTTCGAAATTCTATGTTCAATAAGTATCTTTATAATTGGGCACAAATGTTCACTTACGCATGGAATACCCCTTATAAGTTTATTAATATTTCTGCATATCTACGTATGAATTTATTAGTATTTCTGTATGTAAATGTTGGTTTTAACCTTTTCACGCCACTGATATTTCGCGCCAACACACCACAACCTTAAAATTGTAAATACTTCTGTTCAGGAAACTTAGTTCTCGAGTGGTTATTGCTCTGTTGATAGTTTGGCAGCGTAAAATGAATGGTTAAATGGTCAGTGAGCACATTGGTTGCTCAACAACAAGTCAAGGACAAAGCAATCAAAAAGTGTTCTTTAAGTGCTTGAGCGTTTCAATTCAACGCTAGTGAATTGCACACACTTTGAACGACGCATGCACGCACCATGGCGCACATGTGTGCCACAATCAGGGTTGCCAACTGTCCTGGGGCTAATTCCCCGAAATTCCTGAACAAATTCCACTTTTCTCGATGATATTCCCCAAAAATGAATTTTGCTACAAATTTAAGGCACTTCATGCTAATTTTTTTATTAAAAAAACAACAAACATCATTAATTGTGATATAAGTATGTAATAAGGACAGTCTTTTCAACATTACATGTTTATAAATTAAAAAGCTAATACGATGGCTTGGTGACGAAAACGAAACAAGAGAAGAAAGTGTCAAACGAAAACGTGAAAAAAGTGAAAAATGTCGCTATACACGGTTGCACGAGGCAATTACGTAATGTTTCAAAGCAGTGATACAAAATGAAGTAAAAAACCGCGTATCGTCATTCTGCAAAACCGCTTAACTGACATTTGCTGCCAAAAATTGGATTTGCTCACACAAGCTATTGGCTCAATCCTTGCGATTGCTTTATATAAAACAGAGCCATTCTGAAATATGAGTGTTTTTTACTCTCTAGAAAATAATTTATGCAACCTCACATACGCGGTTTTGCATTGTGTTAATACGCGGTTTTGTACTTTAAACGACGAAATGGAATTTTATCCACTAAAATCGAAGAATTCTCACTCACTGGCCACAACCCAGCTTATGAATGGAGGATTTGGTATTTTTGTATAGCTCTCTCCATGTGCGCATATGTCCATATGTATGTATGTGCATGTGAGTATGAACCAAGGTATATAATGATGTATGTAGCAGCATTACGGCGAGTTTACACCGGACAATATTGCCAAGACATGATGTGTTTGTTGTAAACACGGCGGGTTCATATTACAACAAACACATCATTTTGACATAATTCTCTTGACAATATTGCCCGGTAAGTTAGAGCAAAAGCAACAAGCTGCGTGTATTTTGCCTTTGATTTGTTCTGTAAAATGTCAAAAAAATCAAAAAAATATTAGTTTTGTTCCACACGATTTCCGGGCTGTTTCGGTAGTTGGAGCGTAAAAATAAGTTACTCTCTCACAAGAGTCAAAAACGTGTCAACTAGTGTTGCCAGATTTTTTTCCAGCCATACGGGACAAATGCATAATTTTTCCCAAAAATACGGGATTTACAAAAATTTAACGGGAAAACTGAGAAATAAAGGATTTTCTTTAAAAGCCCAACTACGAACCATATATTAACAAAGGTGATCCATTTCAACGAAGTAATGCTCAGATTAGCTATAAGCTTATGATAAATTTCGTTAGTTTCATGACAACACTTCCTAATTTATACAAAAATATGCATGTACGTAAACATTGACAAAACCATAAAAACAAAGTAAGAGATACAGTTGCGGTCAGAATAAAAGCATCAAAGTTTAAAATGCTGCTGTTGGCAACTTATATTTATTTATTTATTGTTAATAATTTTAATTTAAAAATAGGTCGATCTGTATCAGATATCACATAAATAAAAGTTTCAAAGCATGCAAAAAATTCACAAAAATTAATTAAACTTAAAAAAAATTTCATAAAAATTTCGATATTTTTAATTAGATTTCCTAGAAAGATTTCGAATATGCGGTTTTATAGCCCATTCGATTTCAGTACAATGAAGTGCAAGTTTCAAGGCGCTAAAAATTACAGTTGATTTTTTTTGAGTTTTTTTGTGGAGGGTGTTGCGCATTTTCTCCAATATAAAAGTCAGTTTTGTTCATGCATTATATGGAAGAAAGTTCGCAACACCTTCCACAAAAAAAATTCTAAAAAATCAACGGTAATTTTTAGATACATATATTTCACTTACAGAGTTGCATGCAATAATCCTTGCTAATGACCTACTCACAATTGCCGCGTTAAACCATGACCATGTTGAGTAGAAGTTTACAGGTTTAAAAGAATAATGAAATTGTCGAAAATACAGGAAAAATGTAGTCCCGCCGGAACATTTCAAATTTTATGCAAAATACGCGACGTCCCGGCAAATACGGGACATTTGACAACGTTAGTGTCAACTCGTGACAAAAGTGCACAGACCGTGAGGAACGCAAAAAACCACTTTTCGTGCCCGGAGTCAGCAATGATTTTATAATAATATTACCCATTTTTCTAGCGTGAGGAACGCTTTCTGGGCTGTTTTGGGCACCCGCGGGCTTGTGTGGAGCAAACCTATTAAATTGAAAGTAAGATGCAAACAAAACTGACAATTCAAAGACCACCTCGAATGAAAAAATCAGTGCGCTTCAGCAAAACCAGGAGCGACGAAGGCAGCTACGGGCCCTTGAAACTTTTATTCATTGCTTTCCATTAACTACTGCTAAGATGGATCTTACATTCGATTCATTTTTAGTGGCTAAGTTGAAAATTCGGACGAGTTTAATGATTGCTGGCAAATGTTAATTACGAAGAGCATCGTGGCGACCATGTGCGTCGAAGGGGAGTGAGAGCTAACTGCACGTCTATAGCTGCTATAGGGGCTCATATACAAAACATCGTAAGAGATACATACATATATCGAATCTGTAGACTATTAATCGCAGAAGGTATGCTATAATAAAATTAGAGATATCGTATGCCTAACTCTGAGTTTAAAAACTATTTTTTTCACACTTGTTTTGATTTCGAGTAAGAAAGAAATGGCCTTTTCAGCCTATTTTACTTGAAATGGCATCTAACTTTTCAATTTGGCATAGGATGCCTAACTAGCACTTTAGAAAAATACTAAAATATCAAAACATTTTTGTGAAATATTTCGCTTGTACTAATTTTTCAGCAACTAAATTTTTTTAGTTATTTCAGTAAAAAGTTACAATTTTGTAATAAGGAACTTTTTATTTAACTAATGACACGGTATTTGAGATAATATTAATGACATCTTTTGAGTTTCCTTGAACCAAGCACGACAATGATGAAACTAAAAGCAACAACGAAACTTCATCATTTGAAAGAACTTCAACTTAAGTTATTACACAGTGCTACAAAAAAGATTAACACAGAAATACTTAGGAAGTTATATTAATTTTCTTGTAGGTCTTGTCGAGTAAAACGGGATTCAAGATTACACATCCATGAAGGTGGAGGGAAATTCTAGTCTTTACCTGCTTTAATATGGGGCTTAGGTGGCTTTGATGGCGAGTTGCTAACCAGGCGCGCAGATTTGGTGCGAGTTGCCATACTTTTACAGAAGAGGTAAAGATAACAAAAATTCACCGTCACTTCAAACCACTGCAATAAAAGCCTCAGTGCAAGAACAGCGTGAAATAATGCAGCGAAGAGAAAAACGACAGCGGTGACAGCGGCAGCGTCGGCAGTGAATAAGTCAGCGGCAAAAGAGTGGGAAAAGATGCAGGAACGTTGGCGATGGCAATGATTGTGCACAGTTATTTATAAATTTCTAAACTACTAGGGACACGACATCGACCCGAAAACATCAATATAGTACTCATTTAAAGTATCGCTATAAAATTATCGGGTACCCAATTATATCGGGATAAAAGACTCGATATTATAAAATTTCGATACCAAATTCAAAAAATTAAATCTGAATATTGGTCCCATTTTCTAATATAAAGAATGAACACTTTGCACTTTAATACGTTTTTGTTTATGTAGAGGTAAGTGTGTTAATTGAAGTCACCGAAAGCACGGTTTGAAATCCCACCGCATGCCAACTTAAGGTAGTACACAGTTCTGATCTTTAAATCCCAAAGTAAACAATATATTCGACATAACAATTTTTGTTGCGTTAAAAATTAGGTTAACAATGTTAACAAAAAAAGTTTCAATGGAAATTTTAGTAACGTAACGACACGTCAGATACTTCGGCTATTAAAATAAGCAGGAACGATTTTGGAAAGTTAACCTTAAATATTTGAAATATTACTACAAAAAATTGTATACCAACAGTTTTACCCTATTTCCAGAGTTTTAACATTTTGTCACGCCCCACCAGATTGGAAATGCTCATATGTACTTTTCCTTAGGCACGTCAAAAAGAGTTAAAAAAAGAAATTATTTTTAATATAATTTACGATTACATTACTTTGTAATATACATTTACGATTCGATACGATACAACTATCGAGTAGAAATTATCGGTATCGAATGGCAAAAATATCGATATGGTATCGTATCGTATCGAAATTCGTGTCCCTACACCCAACAGCTTTGAATTTGTGGCAGGAAATAGAAATGGTCGCAAATTGTGTGTAGACGAACCTTTTAGCACTCTATTTTTTAGTTAAATATTCACAATGTTTTTCGAATAATTTGGTTTTTTGCTATTTAAAAAAAATTATTTTTATTTAAAAAATTCTTAGGCGTGTCCACCCGATTAGGGCTAAATGTACGTACTACCACTCAGGAAGGCCTAAGATCAGTCCCTGGTCTGAGCGCCACTTAAATTAGAAAAAAGCCATAAAACCTTTTTGCCGTTCAGTGGCGGCGTTAAATTATAGGTTTTACATTTTTTGTTCCAACATAAATGCGCACACCACATAATTAACAGCTGGTCCCGATTCCAGTAAAATGAATTTTGAATGGAGCGAAGTAGTTATGTTCGTATTAGCAATGTACATACATATGTACGTATATAAAAATATGTGATTTAAACTTTCGAAAATGTATGTAATAAAGTTAACCACGCTTAAGGAAGTGTTTGAAAAGAAATTGATAAACGCTTAGCGAGTGGCGAAACGAACGAAGTTAATAGCCGTCATCGACTCGCCAACAGTTAGCGAGAGGCGAAACGAACGAATCAAGGCGAGTTTAATAAGGTGGTGTTAGCCGTATATATGTAAGTAAAAAATTACACTAAAAAATTATACGCAGATATTTTTTGGGCCAGTTTTTCAGTGCCATTTTAAACTTAGATTAAGTAAACTGAGTTTAAATTGAACAGCAGGTTTACATTTGATTATCTAATCTTTGTTTAAACCAGCCAGATCGGGCGTTTAATCTTAGTTTAAACCACGGCCGTGCACTGAAAAACTACCCCTTACTGTCATTAGTATAAATTACAACAAACACATAATTTTGACGTTATGTCCTCCAGCGAAAAATTCAGATTCGCCCAAGGCGAATTTATACAAGGTGGTGTTGATGGCGAATTAAATTTTCGCCGCGGTACTACTGAATGTCGAAATGAGACGTACCTCGGCGAAAATCTAAATTCGTTATCAACACCACCTTGTATAAATTCGCCTTGGATTCGCCGGTAACACCACCTTGTTAAATTCGCCTTGAAACGAACTCAATGAAGTACACCCAAACCCGATATCGTCCATATTCGCTAGCTAACTTTGTTGTTGCTTTCACATGCAAAATTTTAAGCGACCGGAACTCAAACATAGCCAAAGTAAGTTAATCGTTGCTTTCACATACAAATTTTTCTTTAAGCTAGAAGGGATGAACTCAAGCGGCGAATAGAAGGCCGCGAATACACATAAAGACAATTAAGAGAAAAAAAGCGAGAGCCCAGGCATTTAAAACAGGCATTAGAGCAAAATCAACATTTACGTTTATTTTGTTGTTGCTTCTGGAATCGAAAGTGTCAAAAGCGGTTCTGATTTTTTTCTTGTAAATCAAAGGTAAATTTGGAAAAAAATTGGTGCGACTCATTAAACTGATTTGCGACTTTCTTTCTTATTAAACTCATTTGCAATGCCCAGTAATCAGCGTCTGTGCTGCTGAGTTAGGTGAACCTTCCAAAGGTTTCTTTTCAAACGCTTTTTTGTATAGGAAAAAATTTCACATGCAAAAAGATTTTGACAATTTATAATTTTTATGAGAAGAAATAAAAAAATATAAATAATATAATAAAAAAATATAATAATATATATTGCAAATGTATTTTAAACAAAAATATATTTTAACAAAAACCTACCAAAATTACAAATGATTTTTTCTATACCAATTTTGGTAATAATATACAAAAGTGGTAACCCTGGATGTAAGAACGAGAGTCTCTCGTATTAGTTTGTTTGCTTGTGGCATCGGATTCAACAGGGGTGACAATTGCAAGTCTAACCGTTGAAACATAATGCCGGCGAAAAGCCAATTTTCCGCTGCGAATGTTTTGCTAGATTTAATTTTCAAAAAACTGTAAGTTCTCAAAAAAACTGTATTTTCAAATAAAAACTGTAAGGTTTTTAACTTTATAATTGACCCCTTTTTATTCCTCTTAAAATTTTACTTCCAAAAAAACTAAACGAGATATTTTAATTTGTTCTTTCAAAACTGAAATTAATGGCGTTTTCTGTTCTTGAAAATAATGTCACCTTCTTATATGGCAACATTATCAGAGTGCAACATTTAAAAAAAAGAGCATGCAATATGCATGTGAAGATGTTGAGCAAAGAACACGAAAACATTATTTCGAAAAGAGAAAAGGCTATAAGTCGGATGTCGGCATCGCTTTGCTGGGCGAAATTCGCCGTTCGCCGGTATTGTATTTCAACAGTAATGTGTTTTCGAGCGTTTTACCTTCCGAACATCGTATGTGCCTCGGCTGCCTGCAATTCGACACATCTGCTTTGCATGTGTTTGCCACACCTATTTGTGAGGGCACTTCGACGCAAAGACAAACTAATGCATAACTTTTTTTTTTCTCACAAAGAAGCTAGTGAGTAATTACTTTTATTACTGACTTTAGGCATTACTGTTAATTTTTGTAAGTTACATAATAAGGGTGTTATAAAAATAGGTCATATTTGAAAAACATACTTTAGAGTGGAAAGATTTCTGGAGTTACAGGCTGCTTATAACGACCAAAAGGCGTAAACATGTGCCTATGTACATATATGCTTGTGCACATTTCTTTCATTTTTATTACATACGTATACATGCATACTTATATATGTATGCTTCGTCTGGTTTTGGTTACCATTTGTGTTTTAAAAATGGAAAATTCCGAAATGGTGATCATTGTTTTATTAAATATTCAATTAGGGAGTTCACAAGGTGTGGTATACTGTCGTACTGTTGTATGTCATAAACTTTAAACGGCTAAAACTATATTTAAGGAATTCGCAAGCTAAAATAAAAGTTTTATTATGAAATTTCACACCGCTAAAAAATAGTTGGTTGTGATTTCAAGTCCTCTAAACATTTATTAAGCCGTTAAAAACTTTACGACATACGACAATACGACACCTACGTCACCTTGTGAATCACCCAAATGTATATAGTTTCAATGCTTCGCAACTTTGCATATAAAAACTTTTTAAATACCGCAGTAGAACAGTATCCAAACATTGCATTGGTACATTTTGGAAATCTTCTTCTTTTTTGGCGCTGTAACCGCCTAAGCGATTTTGACCGAGTTCAGCAAAGCACGCCAGTCGTTTCTCGTCTGTGCCAACTGACGCCAATTGGAAACGCCAAGTGAAGCCAAGTCCTTCTCCACCTGATCTTTCCGTCGCAGTGAGGGCCTCCCTCTTCCTCCGCTACCACCAGCGGGTTCTGAGTTGAATACTTTCAGAGCTGGAGCGTCGGTGTCCATTCGAACGACATGACCAAGCCAGCGGAGCCGCTGTATTTTAATTCGCTGCACTATGTCCATATCGTTGTAAAGCTCATACAGCTCATCGTCATCACATCACATCACATCACATTTTGGAAATCAGCCTACATATATGCTGGAGCTTGGTTTAACCCAACATCAAAAATAAAGAAGAACAAAAAAGTTTTTTTTTTTTCTAATAGCGGTCACTCCTCGGCAGACGATGGCAAACCTCCGAGTCTATTTCTGCCATGAAAAACAGCTTCTCATAAAAATACAATCGCCATTCGGAGTCAGCGAAAACTTTAGGTCCCTCCCCTTTGTGTGACAACATCAAAGCGCACGCCATATTGTGTAATCTCCAATCTCTTATTATTATTATTATTACTAGCAGACCCTTCGAACTTCGTCCCGCCCAAAATTAATTTTTTGTATTGAAATGTTTTGGTCCAACATTTTTCCCAACAGTTTCATGATTTTCAGTGACGCATTTATCTTCTAATATTACGGTTTGGTCGTTGTCAGAAGGCATATTTCCATTGCCATCTTAAATAACCTAGCAAAAGTGTATGTATATACATATAAAGATACATAATAGCTTCACTGCGTTTGAAAGGCGCCACGTCCTCTTTTAAAATAGCCCCAATTTTCTCTAAGTGTATGGGATTGATTTCATATATCTCTATACCATGTTCGAGTACTCTACCATGAACACTTGCGGAGACATGCAGTATGAAAAATTCGGTTTTTATGGAAGGTGCCACGCCACTTTTTTCAATAGCCCCAATTTTTCTTCATGAATATGTGATCGATTTGATATGTGTTGTACATACTAAGTTGCAGTACTCTACCTCGAATACTTCCATTCAGTATAAAAAAATCGATTTCTATGGGAGGTGCCACGCCCCTTTTTCCAATAGCCAATACCAAGTTCCAATACTCTACCATGAACACTTGCAGAGATATGCAGTGTGAAAAATTCGGTTTGTATGGGATACGCCCCTTTCACTTAGCGGTATGAAACATACTTTACAACCTATTATCGTACCTACCGAATATACACAAAAATTTCATTTAAATCGGTCAAGCCGTTTCCACAAACACCGTGACTTCCAAAAAAGGAGGAGCTTATCAGTTCGTCGGAATATTGTTTTTTTTTTTGTTTTTATGTATGTTACCGCATAACTTTGGACCACGTGAGCCGATTTAGATAATTTTNGCGAAAACTTTAGGTCCCTCCCCTTTGTGTGACAACATCAAAGCGCACGCCATATTGTGTAATCTCCAATCTCTTATTATTATTATTATTACTAGCAGACCCTTCGAACTTCGTCCCGCCCAAAATTAATTTTTTGTATTGAAATGTTTTGGTCCAACATTTTTCCCAACAGTTTCATGATTTTCAGTGACGCATTTATCTTCTAATATTACGGTTTGGTCGTTGTCAGAAGGCATATTTCCATTGCCATCTTAAATAACCTAGCAAAAGTGTATGTATATACATATAAAGATACATAATAGCTTCACTGCGTTTGAAAGGCGCCACGTCCTCTTTTAAAATAGCCCCAATTTTCTCTAAGTGTATGGGATTGATTTCATATATCTCTATACCATGTTCGAGTACTCTACCATGAACACTTGCGGAGACATGCAGTATGAAAAATTCGGTTTTTATGGAAGGTGCCACGCCACTTTTTTCAATAGCCCCAATTTTTCTTCATGAATATGTGATCGATTTGATATGTGTTGTACATACTAAGTTGCAGTACTCTACCTCGAATACTTCCATTCAGTATAAAAAAATCGATTTCTATGGGAGGTGCCACGCCCCTTTTTCCAATAGCCAATACCAAGTTCCAATACTCTACCATGAACACTTGCAGAGATATGCAGTGTGAAAAATTCGGTTTGTATGGGATACGCCCCTTTCACTTAGCGGTATGAAACATACTTTACAACCTATTATCGTACCTACCGAATATACACAAAAATTTCATTTAAATCGGTCAAGCCGTTTCCACAAACACCGTGACTTCCAAAAAAGGAGGAGCTTATCAGTTCGTCGGAATATTGTTTTTTTTTTGTTTTTATGTATGTTACCGCATAACTTTGGACCACGTGAGCCGATTTAGATAATTTTGCAGCGGAAAGGTAGTGTCTCAGAGGTGGTCCGATACTAATTTGGTTTAGATCCGATCATTGGATCATGAAATATATATATACATATATATATATATTTTTTTAAGTCGGGGTTTTTTGCTAAAAATTACTTGTTGCATATTAGATTTTTCATACAAAAATACTAAAAATTCTAAACCAAAAAAGTAGAGATTTTTTTTTTAGGATTGGGACACCCTAGTCGCCAAATTCCAGTACTCTATCGTGAACACTGCCAGAGGTATGCCGTATGAAAAATTCGGTTTGTATGGGGTGTGCCACGCCCCTTCTTCTAATAGCCCCCATTTTTCTTCATGACCATGTGATTGATTTCATATATCTCCATACCAAGTTCGAGTACTCCATCATGAACACTTCCAGAGATATGCAGTATGAATAATTCGCTTTGTATGGGAGGTACCACGCCCCCTGCACCTAGCGATATGAAATATACTTTACATCCGATTCTCATACCTACCATATATGCACAAAAAATTTCATAAAAATTGGTCGAGCCGTTTAGAAGGAGTTTTTTATATATTAGCTTATTACGGATAAATATTATCGGTGAATAAGGTACTATTTGGGTGCTTTTTAAGGCAACCGAAATTATTTTAGGTAGTTGAATGGTTTCCAAAAAGCTCGCAAAAATATGTATGAGTCTTTTGACGTGAATAATTTTTATCAGCATTTGGAAAAGTGGGCCTGCTAATAATTAATAAGGGCGGGTAGATATTGAAGCTGTTTGCGAGGTATCGCTAGAGTGATAGAAGATTTCTATTTTCGAGAACGTATTACATGCTTAGGTATTTGTATATATCGTTGCTTTAATTCACATAGACCCTAACCAATATTTTTTCGAAACTGTGTTTTTCACAGATTTTGGTAGGATGTATTAAAATACACCTTCAATAAAAATTTTAAAGAGTTAGAAACAAAAACAACGGAGTTACATGTCTCGTTTTAAAAAACCTGCATGTGTTTGACACTCTTTTTGTAATGTTTTTTGCTTCTCCTGTAAAATAAAAAATTTGGTTAGGGCCTTTGTACGTACGATATGCGGTATCAAATACCATGTCGGTATATGGGAGCACTCAAACAGACGCGGTATTGGAATTGCGGTACAAGGCGGTACATAACTATACCCCAGCGTGTATAGTTGGCCGCGCTGTATAAGCAGATATATCGTAAGCAGAGTTGCAGTTAAGAGCTAGAGTTCTACCACATTAGATTAATAAATTAATAATACTAGGTTAATATTAAAAAAAAATCATAATAAGAACTTCTAATTATAGTTGAGAAAATGTCATTAATAAATATTAATTTAGAAAGACGAATGCGTTACAAAATAGCGAATAGTGCCGCTAACCTGACCTCGTCGCTCTTCGTATGGAAATAATGTTTCTTGGCATACCCCACTATACCACATCGCGCCTGTTTGCGTGCCTTTACGTATATCGTTACCGTATATGTATCGTATGTGGATGTATGTATAAGTATTTACGTATCTCAGTCAATTAGGCAAACTATTTTACATACACCAATAATTTTCTACGAATGTTGTTTTTAAAATATTTATGTGCTTTCAATTTTTTATTTATTCCATATCTAATTTATCAAAAGGTGTTTTCCTTAATTACACCCAATAATATGCTAATTTATAATTTATTTATTCCCACAATGCTGCTTTCGCCCAATTCTTTGTCAAGAAATTTGTATGAGAGGGGACAAAGTATAGGAAACAAGTATTGTAGTAGAGGAGTAGAATTATGCCCCTTTCTATAAAAACATCATTGCGGCTTATTGCCTTTGGTGTGGCAGTGGCTGCTCATGTGCGTACCTCTTGGCGCATGCCATGCTCAACTTCACGCCAGCAACTAAAGCCAAGCGACTACCTATGTAAGGTTTTCTGCTCATTGGTCGTGGAATCATATTTAGTTGCTTCATCGTCACCATCATGATGCAACGATTACATGTCGATAACACTTTTGAACACTCGGTCGTAAAATCTAATTCATTTGGCGCTGATTTAAATCTTTTTTACATTTCTTGCGCAAAATAATTTTAGTATGGTTGAAATCAGCGTAAAAAGTACTGCAGATCTGCATGTTTGGTCCTTTTATAGCTAAACAGAGTTTTAGCTTTTTACAATGTCGTCTAATTTGATAGTTAAGACTCTCACTTTTATTCGTTTTTTGTTGCAATTATTCACTTTTCAATAATTTCCACAGAATTTATGAATGGCAAATATTAACCTTTTCTCTATTTTTTCCTCATAAAATGTAAACAAACAATGCGTGCGTAACAATGAGCAAACGACAGTGTCGCACTCATCCGTTTCTGCATCTTCTACGATTTGCCGATAACGATAAGTGTGCAGACCTCCATTGAAATGCATGTGCTCCGCTCAAAATTTCAGGGCGAGACGATAAACGCAACCATGATTGGATGACAAGTGTGCAGATAGCCTAAGATTGCAGCATAAGCGTCTGTTACTCGGGGATTCATAGTATGAATTTGTGTTTTATCTGCTTGCTGTTGTTTGACATTGGCATAGTTAGGAAGTGTTCGCGTGTCGGTGAGCACCTGGAAGCTATCTAACTGCCAGCTGGACCATCCCGCAACAGAGGATTGATGCTGTTAAAATATGGCAATCATTTTTCAGCATTTGCTTGGGAATTAAAAAAGATGAAAAGTGAGTGAAAGGGGGTGAATGTATGAGATCGTAGATATGAGTATACATTCATATCTTTTATATACATAAATAGGCAAACATCCCTGTAGAACATCGGGTTAGACTTACAGGCCAATTCTGGCAACTGTCTCTCAACTCACCACAGCCTTTCGAAAGGCAAAAGTCTCTCGAAAGACAATTGGCACACCTACATAGATCTAAAATGAGCTAACTCAAAGTTCAGATCGCGAAATATAACTGCTTGTGGATCATACGTATTCAACGCATTTAATACAAAAACCGGTATAACAGTAGTTTTTTGGTAAGTCCATATAAACACGAAGAAAAAATATTTGCATTGGAGGTAAGTCCTATGCATTGATTTATGCAAAAAAGAGTGCTGATTCTTGTGTGTGAACCGTCAATTCTGGTGACAATTTTCAGAGCCCTATTCTGACTTTCGAAAGGCTAATTGAAAGATCAGCTACACGGTCCAAAATTTGGGTTTCATTTTTAAACCGCGCTGGGACTACTGCCTTTTTAATCTTTCATAGTCTACTTTTTAAACCAGTCAATAGTTTTAAGCAATTATAATATATTCTGGTTTAAATTTTAGTCCAAAAAGTTCGTGGTTTAAAAATCAAACCAAAATGTTTTAATTGTAGTTTCTAGGTTTGATATATAGAAAATTTGGTTTAAAATCTAAACCGAAATAGAAAATGTTTGCACACAGCGAAATATGGTGTTGATTCAAACTCAACATATGAAAGCACATTTACATGCGTGACTGTAGCTGAGTGTGTCCGGGTTCAATCCGCATCAGACCTTTTTATTTTTTGTTTTTTATTCTTAATTATGAAAATGTTTGAGTTTAAAATTTAAACCGGACTGTTTATATTCTAAACCCAACATATGTGCTCTCTTTTAATTAACTTGGAAGGTTTATATTTGAAACTGAATTTAGTTTGGTCATATATGTAGTTCAAAAAGTTTAAAATTAAAACCGAAATTTTTAGCAATGCAGCGGTCGGCCCTCGAAAGGCAATTACAAAATTCCGAGTGTATTTCTGCCATTAAAAAGCTTATCATAAAATCCATTTGCCGTTCGGAGGCGGCGCAAAACTGTTGGTCCCTCTTTTTGTGTAACAACCACGGTTGCCGTTTTGGTCCAAATGGACAATTGGATATTCAGCATAAGGCCGATTGACAACACCTGCTAAAAGCGTGAACTCGCCTTGTCACTGATCTTCAAATATAGCATGGCTAATAACACTAAGTAACAAAAAAAAAAAATTTCTCAGTCCTTGGGATGTAATTGTTATTTCCTAGTCTGTTATGCCTTAAAAGTATGGAAACCACCTAATATTCCTCGGAAACTTTGCTTTTGTTTTGATAAAATATCCGCAGACATAACAAAATGCATCTGCAGGATACTTGCAGCCTCGTGAAGCCATGTCACAAAAGCAAAGTTATCTTGCGACAATAGCTGTTTTCTATACTTTTGGGACCTAACTGACTAGGAAATAACAATTACAACCCAGGGACAAAAACCTTGTTACATAGTGTAATCTGACAAAGAACGGTTCAAAAAATATCGCGGTTTCCTGCTAATTTCAATTACTCGGTGACCAATATTAAAGTGGCTGGCAAAAATATGTAAAGGTAGCAAAACTTTAATCATAGCATTTAGCACATGAAAATAATATTCGATTTCAATCGAAAAGATGTTAAACATCTTGAAATTATTAAACCACATAAAGTTCTTTCTGATACTGATGTATCAATTATGCCGCTACTCGACTAATTTCCTGGGTTGGTAAATGATGCAGACATAATTGAATTTCAATTTCGCAAATTGAGGCTGAGTGAAGGTAACATCAAAAGCTATACCAATATAGAACGTTTTTGGGATCAAGTTAGTTAGATTAAAAATGGATTGGGTGAAGCGCCCTTTGGAGAATTGTGTGGTTTAGTTCATAACATTTTTAGTCTCCCCCACAGTTTTGCAGCAGCTGAGCGCACATTTTTTGATTTAGAAGTAATAAAAACGAAAGTAAGAAACAAATTATAATTTAAAACTTTAAATAATTTAATGTTAATAATGCAGAATTGTAATGCACTCTGGATGCAATATAAAAAAAAAATGTTATATAAACTGAATTGGCATATTTTCTTGATAGAGAATGTAATAAAAATTGGTAAATTTTTTACCATTTGGTCCATTTTTTGGTCCGAAAAATAAATTGGAAATGGCAACCGTGGTAACAACATCAATACACAGGCGACAAATTCGAGGAGAAGCTCGGCCAAACACTTAGCAAAAGTGGAAAGCGCCAAAATATTATTATCTTTATGTGAAAACTTAAAAGGCATACTAAAAAAGTATGCCTTTCCAGGATTAAAAGCACAAAAGTACCTTTTCTTAAAAGCACCCTCTATACCAGGGTTTCTCAAACTTTTAAGATAACGGAGCCCTTACTAAATACCTTTAATTTTATGCAACCCCACATCAAACTACTAAAACTCAAAGGCCCTGCTATTCGTCGTTTAAAGTACAAAAACGCGTATCGCTGCACACGGTGGGCAGGAAGCAAAGATAGGTTGCATAAAAATGTCGACAAAAACTGAAAGCAGGGTTGTATTTGTTGATATTTTTAGGTTAAGAATCCCTTTGAATTGAAATCCTAGCTGCTCCTGTTTTAAAGATATCCACATTTTACATAGTTATGATAGGACCGACTTTTGCGAAAGAGAAAAACATCCTTGTGAATTAAATATTCAACAATGTATGTGTGAGTAAATGTGTGTATATATATTATGTGAAAATATAAGTTTATGTAAGNCCTGCTTTCAGATTTTGTCGACATTTTTATGCAACCTATCTTCGCTTCCTGCCCACCGTGTGCAATTTTGCAGCCAAAAATTGGATTTGCTCACACAAACTATCGGCTCAATCCTTGCGATTGCTTTATAAAAAAGAGAAGCATTTTGAAATATGAGTGTTTTTACTCTCTAAAAAATAATTTTTGCAACGTCACATACGCGGTTTTGCATTATCCTGATACGCGGTTTTGCATTTTGTTGATACGCGGTTTCGTACTTTAAAAGACGTATGTAAATATGAATAAAAACTTACTGGAAATACTACACAATGTTGAAGAACTCCGAAAATCTATGAATGGTTCGTAAATGGATTTCGTACCCAATCAATATCACTACTACCACCCGAAAAATAATCTGATAACATATATGTAATACTCCTATATTGGCAGTAAGAGCTAGTACCGTCCGAAAACACTACAGTACAGATATATCAATAAACACGTACGAAAGAAAAGGAACACATACGTTTATAAATAAACATGTACACGACACATTTACAAAAACGGCACTCAAGTACACAATACATTGACAAAAACAGTAANCGGAATGCTTACACATTGAGAAGTTAGCTTACTGCCAATATAGAAGTATTACATATATGTCTGATAAAGATTTCTGGAGATTTACCAAGTGCACGCACGGTTAAAATTTCGGTTTTAATTTTAAACTTTTTGGACTAGATATATGACCAAACTGAATTCTGTTTCAAATACAACATTCCAAGTTTAAAAAAGGGAGCACATATGTTGGGTTTAGAATTTCAACGCCACATTTGGCTGTGTGCAAACATCCTCTATTTCGGTTTAGATTTTAATCCAAATTTTCTATATATGAAACCTAGGATTGAAGCATTTTGGTTTGATTTTTAAACCACGAACTTTTTGGACTAAAATTTAAACCAGAATATATTAAGACTTGCTTAAAACGATTGACTGGTTTAAAAAGTAGTCTACAAAAGATTAAAAAAGGCAGCAGTCCCAGCGCGGTTTAAAAATTAAACCAAAATTTTGGACCGTGCGGTTATGACCTTTCACATTTAATTTGACATTTCATCGCGTTTCTTGTAGAAAGTTGTATACAAGTGGAAAATACTCAATGCTTTTCTTTTCCATACAGGTAATCCAGAAATTTAATTTTCTTTTAAAGGACGATTTGTCCCTCGCTAACACGCTAAGTGTTTGGCAGAGCTTCTCTTCCAATTTGATTTTGTTTCCCAAATGGAGGGACCTACAGTATTACGTCGCCTCCGAACGGTAAATAGATTTTATGAGAAGCTTTTTCATGGCAGAAATGCACTCGGAGGTTTGGCGTTGCTTGCCGATAGTGACCGCCGTTAAGAAAAAACCTTTTTTCTATATATTTTGCGATATTTCTTTGACCAGGGCTCGAACCCAGATAATTCAGAGTGGTAGAATGCGCCTTTAACCCTTCAGCTACAGCGACCTACAAAACATACAAGTTAGAAAAAAAAGCTGACCCTGCAAAAATCGTTGAACCATGCAGTGTATTGGTGTTATATTGGAGTACTTACAAACGTACTCCTCTGTCATGCTGTAGCGGACCAACTCGTGTCTCTGCACCAGCTTATTGTTATCCGATCACTGCTCGTGTTTTAACGAAATGTGATTGAAGTTGAGTATTTGAAACAACACATTTGCACGTCTGGCGGTAGCTAAGCGTGTAGAGATACTTGCTGTTATTTGTTACCTCGCAGCAGGTTCAGGTTCGAATTCCGTCAGAGGCAACATGTAAGTTTTTATTTTTATTTTTGTTTTTGGTTTTTATTAATTGCATCTGTGAAGTGAATAAAAGAAGCATGCACAAACGACAAAATATGTTAACAATGCCATGGTTAATATGTTGGAGTAGTTTTGTGCTACTCTGATATAATGCAGAGCTGGAGTATATGGTCCTGCTCTAGGACATCGCAATGTTAATTTGGACCACATTTTTTATATGAATTATAAATCCTGGACCCTTACGGAGTACTCTTGACATGCATGCTTGGAGTAGTCCCGATTTTTGCAGGGTACAAGCGCAACGCTCTTATACATGTATGGCACTCAGTAGGGCAATCATACCAATTTTGTACGAGTACATATACTCGAAAATAGATAATTGCGTCTCGGTCATGCTGTTTATACAACTTTTCTTTTGCGTGTGCAACTCAAACTGACTGCCGACCGCCGTGCTTATTCATACCGAATTTTTAGCGATGGTAAACGAACCAGTCCTGCAATTCACTAACTTTTACCGATACGATTTGTCGAGATCTAAGATAACGATTTTTGTGGTTTGCAGTAACGATTGTGTTATTAGACAACTCTTTTTAAACGACACTAAACCGCTGACATTTCCTTTTTATTTAAATAAAAGAAAGGTGGCATCACAGCTTAACAAAACGTCAAAAAATGCGAAAAGCACAAAGAAGAATGATGAAAAACAAATAAATTCCTTGCTTGCAAAGTGGTATACACATAGTTTTCTGGATATTTTAATATATTTTTGCAAAAAGTAAGTAAAATAAAACGCTTATTTATTTTGTATTATTAGACATAACCATTTTCGCATATGATAGAATGGCTTCGTCAGTACACAATGTTCAAAAGAGAAGCGGGACCACAGCAGAACAACTAACTCGCATGGTGGATTTTTTGACGGAAACGCCGGGATTGGCATGATCAAGGTTCTAGAAGCTTCATGGCAAATCGGACTGCGACAAGAAGTAGAGTGAACTAGCGTCAATGATGAATAGCCTTGGTGGTTCGGTGAAGAACGTCGACCAATGGCCCACAGTATGTAAAAATTGTTCCGTAATTTAATACCACGTTAAAAAAAAAGGTGCATGATATAAAAAGAAAGCAGGCAATGACGGGAAACATACCCGTTAATGAAGAGCCACCCACTGAGCTTGAGAGGCGTGTGATTGCCCTTGTCGGTAGCGGGTATGTGCACGGCCATGAAGCTGTTGCTGAACACAGCAGTTAACAAAAATTCCACTTCGTCTTTTATCAATTTGCAGCCATCTTTGATAAAAAATTTGAAATAAAAAAACTGCAACGCAAATAACGCGATCAAGCAAATCAAACTGCGTACTTGAAAATGTCGATTTAAAATTACCGTGGAACGGTTATGAAAAAACGCAATATACGTACGAGGATATTCACAATGAATAATTAAAAATTGTAAAGTTACCAGCGTTGTCGCTTAGGTGATTTTTAACCAAAATTGGTAATTTTTTTCTTTATTTATCACACTTAGTAATTTGGTAATTTATTTTTCAATTTGGTAACTTTTTCGATTCGGTCCTACATGTCACATAGGTACGGTGACCATATTAACTAGGGAGTGTCTATTCGCACTTTGCCAGTGTCACCAGTGTACCAGTGCCACCAGTGACGCCAGTGTCACCAGTGTCACCAGTGTACCAGTGTCGGGAGTCTTCGGATCTGCCAGTGTCACCAGTGTCGCCAGTGTCACCAGTGTCGCCAGTGTCACCAGTGCCACCAGTGTCGCCAGTGTCACCAGTGTACCAGTGTCGCCAGTGTCACCAGTGCCACCAGTGTCGCCAGAGTCACCAGTGTACCAGTGTCGCAAGTGTCGCCAGTGTCACTAGTTTCACCAGTGTCACTAGTTTCATCAGTGTCGCCAGTGTACCAGTGTCGCCAGTGTCACCAGTGTACCAGTGTCGCAAGTGTCGCCAGTGTCACTAGTTTCACCAGTGTCACTAGTTTCATCAGTGTCGCCAGTGTACCAGTGTCGCCAGTGTCACCAGTGTACCAGTGTCGCCAGTGTACCAGTTTCGCCAGTGTCGCCAGCGTCACCAGTGTCAACAGTGTCGCCAGTGTCACCAGTGCCACCAGTGTCTCAAGTGTCACCAGTGTCGCCAGTGTACCAGCGTCGATAGTGTCACCAGTGTACCAGTGTCGCCAGTGTCGCCAGTGTACCAGTGTCGCCAGTGTCGCCAGCGTCACCAGTGTCAACAGTGTCGCCAGTGTCACCTGTGTCACCAGTGCCACCAGTGTCTCAAGTGTCACCAGTTTCACCAGTGCCACCAGTGTACCAGTATCGCCAGTGTCACCAGTGTCACCAGTGTCGCCAGTGTTTCAGTGTCACCAGTGTACCAGTGTCGCTGGTGTCACCAATGTCGCCAGTGTCACCAGTTTACCAGTGTCACCAGTGTACCAGTATCGCCAGTGTCACCAGTGTCGCTAGTGTCACCAATTTCACCAGTGTCACCAATTTCACCAGTGTCGCCAGTGTCAACAGTGTACCAGTGTCGCCAGTGTCACCAGTGCCACCAGTGTCACCAGTGTACCAGTGTACCAGTGTNCACCAGTGTACCAGTGTCGGGAGTCTTCGGATCTGCCAGTGTCACCAGTGTCGCCAGTGTCACCAGTGTCGCCAGTGTCACCAGTGNCTAACCGCCAAAATAACATAAGCGACATTTTTTTTTCAAAATTTCCTTTTTGATGCAGAAATGTATCTAGATGCTCTAGGAATATTTCTGCATCAAAAACAAAATTTTGAAACAAATGTCGCTTACGTTATTTTGGCGGTTAGGGCTCGATATATTGAATAATTTTTATAGAAAAAGCGCCGTAGGCACTGGTGACACCAGCGACACTGGTGAAGGTTAGGTTAGGTTAGAATGGTGGCGGAAAACGCCCAAGTAGCAGCTAAGTGCCATTTTGATACCATATACCTCGAATGAGTATGTTAGAATTAGCCTGCGTGGGTGATGAAGTTGAGTATGTTGTGGAGACTTACATCAGATAGCTCTCGTAACGATGTGAACTCATATGCTCCTAGCATGGTATTTCTGCTCCTCATTATAGCTGGACATTTACAAAGCAGGTGTTCTACTGTTTCCTGCTCGTTCTCATCTCTGCAGCTTCTACAGAAGTCGTTGTAGGCGATTCCCAGCCTTCTCGCGTGGGTACCAATCGGCCAATGTCCAGTAAGAGTCGCAACAAGCCTAGCAACGTCAGATCTGGGTTTCCTTAGTAGGTTTTGTGTTCTCTCAGGGCTGTACGCAGGCCACAATAGTTTGGATATTCGGCAGCCTGCCACGGTGGGCCCTCTTTGGTCCGATTTCCGGAGATTGTGGAGAAATATGTCTTTATATAAGGTTGCAATTGGGGGTGAGATCCGGTCCTCGATCGACACCAATGTAGAACCCTCTCTGGCTAACTCGTCTGCAGCCTCGTTTCCGTGAATGTTGCTATGACCAGGGACCCAAGCTAAATCTAGATCGAGTTGACGACTTACTGTATTTAACAGTGTTCTACACTCTTTGATTAGTTTCGACCTTGTTGTAAAAGACGCTAAGGCCTTAATGACGTGACGTAATCCTCTACGTTCTAAGAGATGGCAGCCTTCGGCTATAGCGAATACTTCTGCCTGGAAGACACTCTCGAAATCGGGCAGATGAATTGATCCTTTTACTCCCAGTGACTCAGAGTTAATACCTGCTCCAACTCCACGTTCCATTTTGGAGCCATCCGTGTACATATGATGTGTCCAGATAGAGATATCAAGTTCCCCATGCCAGTCGGCTCTCGACGGAAGAATGGCCCCGAAAGGCCTGTGAAACTCTACCTCAGGTCGAATGTAATCGGTTTCCAGCCTCAACTTAGGTGGCAAACGGGAAATTATACTGCTATGCCCGATCGTTCTTTCTTTCCATATACCTAGTTCTCTAAGTCTTATAGCCGATAGTGTTGCGGTGTGCCGTATGTGAAGGTCTATAGGAAATAGATTTGTAATAACATTTAGGGCATCGGTAGGGCAAGTTCTCGTTGCCCCCGTGGTCCCGATGCATGCAGCTCTCTGAACTCTGCCTAGTTTCACTTGATTATCCGTAGCATAAGATCGGACGTACAACCGCTTTGTACATCCAGAGTACAACTTTTGGATTGAGACCCCATGTCATCCCAAAAAGCCGCTTACAGGAGTAGTAGGCAATGCTCGCTTTCTTTACTCTTTCTTCAATATATATTTTCCAACTTAGCTTAGGATCCAGTATGACTCCCAGATACTTCGCTTGTTTAGATAATCGCAGCCGTTGTCCATTTAGCTTTGGTAATTCAAAGCTTGGGACCTTATTTCTTGTCGTAAAGAGCATTAATTCTGTTTTCTCTGGGTTCCCTCTAAGGCCACATTGCTCGGCCCACCGGCTAAGCTGTACTAGAGTACCCAGCATGATGTTACTCACCACAGATGGAAATTACCCGGTTATTAAAATCACTACATCGTCAGCGTATGCCAATACCTTTACTTCTCCCTGGTTAAGCTTGAGTAGTACTGAGTTGATAGTGCTGAGCCATAAACTAGGAGAGATCACTCCCCCTTGAGGAGTGCCCCTACTAACGTTTCTTGTTAATGTATAGCTACCAAGTTCAGCTGAAATCGTTCTGCTGCGAAGCATCGCCATTAGCCACGCGCTAATAGACTCCTCGACGCCTAGTTCGTCAAGGGATTTTTGGATAGCTTCTACCCTAACATTGTTAAAGGCTCCTTCTATGTCAAGGAAGGCTGCCAGAGTGAATTCCTTAAATTCGAGTGCCCTCTCGACGGTTCTAACGACCTCATGAAGCGCCGTCTCCGTGGATCGTCCCCGCAAATATGCATGCTGCGCTTCAGACATGGACGTGCGGGTCCAGAACCCTCTCGAACGTTTTGAGAACAAAGGAAGTTAAGCTAATAGGTCGAAAATCTTTGGCGTAGACGTGCCCTCGCCTTCCAGGTTTTGGGATGAAAACCACTTTTACTCGCCTCCACGATAGAGGGACGTAGTTGAGGGTTATGCATCCTTTGAAAATGGACAAAAGCCATGGCNTTCTACCCTAACATTGTTAAAGGCTCCTTCTATGTCAAGGAAGGCTGCCAGAGTGAATTCCTTAAATTCGAGTGCCCTCTCGACGGTTCTAACGACCTCATGAAGCGCCGTCTCCGTGGATCGTCCCCGCAAATATGCATGCTGCGCTTCAGACATGGACGTGCGGGTCCAGAACCCTCTCGAACGTTTTGAGAACAAAGGAAGTTAAGCTAATAGGTCGAAAATCTTTGGCGTAGACGTGCCCTCGCCTTCCAGGTTTTGGGATGAAAACCATTTTTACTCTTCACCACGACAGAGGGACGTAGTTAACACTGGTGACACTGGCGACACTTGCGACACGGGTACACTGGTGACACTGGCGACACTGGTGACACTGGTGA
>NW_016157118.1:388599-390257 GCF_001687245.7 Rhagoletis zephyria | reverse complement strand
GCGACACTGGTGAAACTGGCGAAACTTGCGACACTGGTACACTGGTGACACTGGCGACACTGGTACACTGGCGACACTGGTGAAACTGGTGACACTGGCGACACTGGTACACTGGTGACACTGGCGACATTGGTGGCACTGGTACACTGGGGAAACTGGTGACACTGGTCAAACTGGTGACACTGGTACACTGGTGAAACTGGTGACACTGGTANGGTGACACTGGCGACACTGGTACACTGGCGACACTTGCGACACTGGTGACACTGGCGACACTGGTACACTGGCGACACTGGTAGACTGGTGAAACTCGTGACACTGGGGACACTGGTACACTGGCGACACTGGTGAAACTGGTGACACTGGTGAAACTGGTGACACTGGTGAAACTGGTGACACTGGTACACTGGTGACAATGGTGAAACTAGCGACACTGGTGACAATGGTGAAACTGGTGACACTGGTGAAACTGCTGGCACTGGTGACACTGGCGACATTGGCGACACTGGTACACTGGTGACACTGGCGACACTGGTGACACTGGTGACACTGGTGACACTGGTGAAACTGGTGACACTGGTGAAACTGATGACACTAACGACACTGGCGACATTGGCGACACTAGTGACACTGGCGACACTGGTGATACTGGTGAAACTTGGGACACTGGTGACACTGGCGACACTGGTGACACTGGTACACTGGTGACACTGGCAGAGCCGAAGACTCCCGACACTGCGACACTGGTGACACTGGTGACACTGGTGACACTGGTGAAACTGGTGACACTGGTGAAACTGGTGAAACTGGAGAAACTGGTGACACTGGGACACTGGTGACACTGGCGACACTGGTGGCACTGGTACACTGGTGACACTGGCAAAGTGCGAATAGACACTCCCCCAATTCGTAATTTAAATCAAATATTTACCAGTTAATTATATTATTTAATTGTACAAGTNAACTGGTGACACTGGCGACACATGCGACACTGGTACACAGGTGACACTGGTGGCACTGGTGACATTGGCGACACAGGTACACTGGTGAAACTGGTGACACTGGCGACACTGGTGACACTGGGGAAACTGGAGACACTGGCGAGACTGGTGACACTGGTGAAACTGGTGACACTGGTACACTGGTGAAACTGGTGAAACTGGCGACACTGGTGAAACTGGCGACACTGGTACAATGGTGAAACTAGTGGTAGTGGTGAAACTGGTGACACTGGTGAAACTGGCGACACTGGGGAAACTGGCGACACTGGTGAGACTGGTAAACTGGTGATACTATTGAAACTGGTACACTCTTACACTGGTGACACTGGTGACACTGGCGACACTGGTGGCACTGGTACACTGGTGACACTGGCAAAGTGCGAATAGACACTCCCCCAATTCGTAATTTAAATCAAATATTTACCAGTTAATTATATTATTTAATTGTACAAGTTCTCCTGCTGTAGCGAAAAATGAAGCCAAATCCATTTTAAGGACTTCGTCACCCTTTGCTACCAAAATGCGTTTATCATAATTCATACTGCACGACGAAGCCATCACTCAGTGGTTCAAAATTGGAATTTAATGTTCATANCGAGACTGGTGACACTGGTGAAACTGGTGACACTGGTATACTGGTGACACTGGCGACACTGG